>NC_073692.1:76772605-76910160 GCF_029784155.1 Uranotaenia lowii
TTTTTGTCATTTTTGTCATTTTTGTCATTTTTGTCATTTTTGTCATTTTTGTCATTTTTGTCATTTTTGTCATTTTTGTCATTTTTGTCATTTTTGTCATTTTTGTCATTTTTGTCATTTTTGTCATTTTTGTCATTTTTGTCATTTTTGTCATTTTTGTCATTTTTGTCATTTTTGTCATTTTTGTCATTTTTGTCATTTTTGTCATTTTTGTCATTTTTGTCATTTTTGTCATTTTTGTCATTTTTGTCATTTTTGTCATTTTTGTCATTTTTGTCATTTTTGTCATTTTTGTCATTTTTGTCATTTTTGTCATTTTTGTCATTTTTGTCATTTTTGTCATTTTTGTCATTTTTGTCATTTTTGTCATTTTTGTCATTTTTGTCATTTTTGTCATTTTTGTCATTTTTGTCATTTTTGTCATTTTTGTCATTTTTGTCATTTTTGTCATTTTTGTCATTTTTGTCATTTTTGTCATTTTTGTCATTTTTGTCATTTTTGTCATTTTTGTCATTTTTGTCATTTTTGTCATTTTTGTCATTTTTGTCATTTTTGTCATTTTTGTCATTTTTGTCATTTTTGTCATTTTTGTCATTTTTGTCATTTTTGTCATTTTTGTCATTTTTGTCATTTTTGTCATTTTTGTCATTTTTGTCATTTTTGTCATTTTTGTCATTTTTGTCATTTTTGTCATTTTTGTCATTTTTGTCATTTTTGTCATTTTTGTCATTTTTGTCATTTTTGTCATTTTTGTCATTTTTGTCATTTTGTCATTTTTGTCATTTTTGTCATTTTGTCATTTTTGTCAGTTTTGTCAGTTTTGTCATTTTTGTCATTTTTGTCATTTTTGTCATTTTTGTCAGTTTTGTCATTTTTGTCATTTTTGTCATTTTTGTCATTTTTGTCATTTTTGTCATTTTTGTCATTTTTGTCATTTTTGTCATTTTTGTCATTTTTGTCATTTTTGTCATTTTTGTCATTTTTGTCATTTTTGTCATTTTTGTCATTTTTGTCATTTTTGTCATTTTTGTCATTTTTGTCATTTTTGTCATTTTTGTCATTTTTGTCATTTTTGTCATTTTTGTCATTTTTGTCATTTTTGTCATTTTTGTCATTTTTGTCATTTTTGTCATTTTTGTCATTTTTGTCATTTTTGTCATTTTTGTCATTTTTGTCATTTTTGTCATTTTTGTCATTTTTGTCATTTTTGTCATTTTTGTCATTTTTGTTATTTTTGTCATTTTCGTCATTTTTGTCATTTTTGTCATTTTTGTCATTTTCGTCATTTTTGTCATTTTTGTCATTTTTGTCATTTTTGTCATTTTTGTCATTTTTGTCATTTTTGTCATTTTTGTCATTTTTGTCATTTTTGTCATTTTTGTCATTTTTGTCATTTTTGTCATTTTTGTCATTTTTGTCATTTTTGTCATTTTTGTCATTTTTGTCATTTTTGTCATTTTTGTCATTTTTGTCATTTTTGTCATTTTTGTCATTTTTGTCATTTTTGTCATTTTTGTCATTTTTGTCATTTTTGTCATTTTTGTCATTTTTGTCGTTTTTGTCATTTTTGTCATTTTTGTCATTTTTGTCATTTTTGTCATTTTTGTCATTTTTGTCATTTGTGTCATTTTTGTCATTTTTGTCATTTTTGTCATTTTTGTCATTTTTGTCATTTTTGTCATTTTTGTCATTTTTGTCATTTTTGTCATTTTTGTCATTTTTGTCATTTTTGTCATTTTTGTCATTTTTGTCATTTTTGTCATTTTTGTCATTTTTGTCATTTTTGTCATTTTTGTCATTTTTGTCATTTTTGTCATTTTTGTCATTTTTGTCATTTTTGTCATTTTTGTCATTTTTGTCATTTTTGTCATTTTTGTCATTTTTGTCATTTTTGTCATTTTTGTCATTTTTGTCATTTTTGTCAGTTTTGTCAGTTTTGTCATTTTTGTCATTTTTGTCATTTTTGTCAGTTTTGTCATTTTTGTCATTTTTGTCATTTTTGTCATTTTTGTCATTTTTGTCATTTTTGTCATTTTTGTCATTTTTGTCATTTTTGTCATTTTTGTCATTTTTGTCATTTTTGTCATTTTTGTCATTTTTGTCATTTTTGTCATTTTTGTCATTTTTGTCATTTTTGTCATTTTTGTCATTTTTGTCATTTTTGTCATTTTTGTCATTTTTGTCATTTTTGTCATTTTTGTCATTTTTGTCATTTTTGTCATTTTTGTCATTTTTGTCATTTTTGTCATTTTTGTCATTTTTGTCATTTTTGTCATTTTTGTCATTTTTGTCATTTTTGTCATTTTTGTCATTTTTGTCATTTTTGTCATTTTTGTCATTTTTGTCATTTTTGTCATTTTTGTCATTTTTGTCATTTTTGTCATTTTTGTCATTTTTGTCATTTTTGTCATTTTTGTCATTTTTGTCATTTTTGTCATTTTTGTCATTTTTGTCATTTTTGTCATTTTTGTCATTTTTGTCATTTTTGTCATTTTTGTCATTTTTGTCATTTTTGTCATTCTTGTCATTTTTGTTATTTTTGTCATTTTCGTCATTTTTGTCATTTTTGTCATTTTTGTCATTTTCGTCATTTTTGTCATTTTTGTCATTTTTGTCATTTTTGTCATTTTTGTCATTTTTGTCATTTTTGTCATTTTTGTCATTTTTGTCATTTTTGTCATTTTTGTCATTTTTGTCATTTTTGTCATTTTTGTCATTTTTGTCATTTTTGTCATTTTTGTCATTTTTGTCATTTTTGTCATTTTTGTCATTTTTGTCATTTTTGTCATTTTTGTCATTTTTGTCATTTTTGTCATTTTTGTCATTTTTGTCATTTTTGTCATTTTTGTCATTTTTGTCATTTTTGTCATTTTTGTCATTTTTGTATTTTTTTTTTCATTTTTTTATGTTATTTTAGTTATATTTTTTATGTGATTGTTGTTTCAGTTTTATTTTGACGATTTGTGTTATGACTAATTTTTTAACTCTAAGTGATTATGATATTGGATGCAAAGGAATTTTAGTTTGCTCATTATTGGGTTTTTTTTCGAAATGCTTAAGCCTCTTTTAAACAATTTTAATTAAATTTAATTTTTAAATTGCTCTTAATGCATTCGAGGCTCTTCAAAGGAGAGCTGCCGAAAGCGCTTCGTTTCGTGAATTATTTCCCGAAAATGCTGCAATCCACTCCAGAAGGCAAACAGCCTTGTAATTGGTATTTTGTTCAGGCAGGGAAAAAATTCCATCTGAATTTTCATCCGAGGCTGAAGCACACTTCCCAACCCCAATCTAGCAGGGTGAAACTGCTCCTGAAGGTATGCACATGGTCTGTTAGGGCCTCCTTCTCGGGTAAAACTGGGCACTGGCTTCAATCGGAATGCAACTTTTCTGCCTCACGCAACGAAACGTCGGTATCCCGACATGTCGATTCCAGGAAGCTTACTGGTTATCCCTCATGTTGTTAGTTATGTATGTATGTATGTATGGTGTATGTGCCCCTAGGTTGATTGTTTGAATGCTTAGGTGTTTTGTCATTTGGTACAATTTGAAACAGATTTCCCATTTCTCGATGCTCTCCACAACACATCGTCTTCCGATTTGGTGAAAGCTCTCGAGGAGTCTCCGCTTTATATAACAGCCAACTGCTGCTGATGATGAGATAATTAGTTCAACTATTTCTCATCTTCCGTTTTGCTGAACATGCTCGCCTATGTTTAGGCTAATCTACTTAAAATTTATCGCTTCAATGAGATTTTAGTGGTTAAAGTCAGTCGTCAACGTTGAAAAATGGAGCAGACGTCATTGGAACAATAACCATTTAATAACTTAAAATTAACTTAGTCTTTAGGAAAATAAAATAAAGAGGAAAAAATAGTTTGAACGACAAATTTAAATCTGTCATAACTATTTCCACCTCATTTTTCATGCTTTCTTTCCCGAAATAAGCAAATCCGCCGAAACAGCCTTCTGTAAATAGATCTCATCCCGCATGTCATCTTTTATGTATGAGTACATTAATTACATTTATCCGGACCGTCCAACCCAAACGGAAATAGTTCGAAATGACCAGCAGAAAATCCGGAGCCGGTCCAATCCGAAAAATGGGGGTAACTGATGGCCGGCCAACCCAACCCATCGCTCGTCCGAAACCGGAAAAGTAAACTGACAAAAATGAATCTCGAGTGAATTTTTTTTTTAACCTTCCAACCTTCTCATCCTTTCCCAGCAGCTTCCTCTGGCAGTGCCCATCGATGTTGATTACATTACAGCTGAGCAAACAACCCGAAAGAGGAGTACTTCACTATATCAACAGCACAAAATGAGTGCACTAAACTGAACACGGGACTGCAAACCCGATTTTTTCCTCCGTTTCTGAAAGATTCAGTTGATTTGGAAGGGAAGAAAAATTCGTTGCATAAAATCTGCCAGTCACAACGATGATGGTCACCATCATAAGACCATGCATTGGAGGGACCTTTCCGGGTAGAAAACTATTAGCTCAAAGGGAATCCTCTTGGTGAGAGAGCTGTCTCCTTCGGGTGAAAATTAAACGCAATCTTTCGGACTGTTCGCGGTTGTCAAGGAAAAAAAGAACCTGCACATCGGAAGTGGCAGGAAAATTGTGCTTGCACAAGCGCGGCCAGCGGATGTTGATGGGAAAATTGATTAATTACACCCAGCCTTCGGTCTTCTCGGAACGAAGACTGATTATGATTCGATGGAACTAAGACCGGGAAGAAAAAAAAAATACATTAACTACACGCTCTCAGACCGCTGCCCGGATTCTGATCAGAAAAATTGCGGAACGGCCTCGCTAATTAGAATTGGAAAAACTTTTTAATTGATTATATCGATCCAGTGGGGTTCTTAAGGGCGGAAGGTGGCAATAGATCATCTTCAGATAAAGTTTTGTTTATAAGTAGGAAAGTACCTACGTGTACACTAATTTAAAAACTTTTATAATTGACTGATTTTCTCAAGGAAAAAAGTTCTCAATTGACAACTTTGGCAACATCGGTTTATTTATTTATAATTTTTTTTAAAAACCCTTATGGAAATTAAACATAATGATCAAGCTTTAAAAAACAATGTTTTTTTAAATAAATCAAAAACAAATCAAGGAAACGGAACAACATTTGGAAGGCAATTTGTGTACAAATGTAACATAAGAACAAATCGAATTAATGAATGGGATTCATGGGATTGTATTTGTTTTCAACAACAGGTTCCACTTTTGTTTTGAAACTCCTTCGTCCATTTATTAGAGAGATAGGAAGGCTGGCGGAGGTCACCCTCATAATTTTTAAAACATCTTGCAAGCTAACAGGGAAAAGTCTTATTTTCGGATAAACAAAATCATTCATTTCTGAACATATGATTTAATCGTTTTGTATTTCTTTTCAAAACCAAAGTTGTAGCTTTCTTTTTCAAAAAAAATTAAGGATTTCAAGTGATTTTTGTATGTATGTATTGTATGTATTGTATCCACCTTGGGTTTACGGCAGCGCTGCGGTTGTGGCAAAAAAAATAACCCACACGTCCATCTTGGTTACCACGCAACACAATAATAACTCCTCAATGAGACTTCTAAGGGAGTGGAATCGTAAGCAGAGTCACTAACGGTATCCAGGGTGAAAAGGGGAAAAGTCTCGAGAAGCTATAACCACGTTGTTGTCTAATCAAGATAGCATGCAAATTATAATCCCGCCGCCAAGGCTTCCGAAAAAAGAGTGCGTCCTTATTTTACAAAAAGTAATCAAACACTATCTTTTTCTCAACCATGCCATATTCCCTTGACATAAATTGAGAAACGTCCAGTATTCGAAACGGTACTAGCATACACGGTAACCCGCTCTTCTTGTAAAACGAGGATACCCAGATGCCCCTGCCCTTGTTGTTCAAATATATTAACAAATAAAATGTAGTTAAACGAGATCATATAATATATTATAGTATGTTGTAATGGGATATAATAAAATAACATTGTAAAACATAAGGTAAAATAATATAATGTAACAATATAATTTCAATAAAAGAATATTACAATTGACATAGAAAATATATCATTATATGGTAGGTATGACTAAATATAATATCTATCTACGTGGAAACGTTTGAACAATGTTTATCAAATGTGCAAAAAGAGTTCAAATCACCTGAAAAATTATGAACAACTTAAAAATTAAACCGTATTTTATCAGCGGAAACTGAAATGAGAATAGAGTCAGTTATGTTTGATCTGGTCAAATCCTGAACAAATGTGAGAACCAAGGTTAGAATGTTTGAATTTATCAATCTATTTTCCTGCTGCTGAAAATCAATATAATTAAAAACAGGAGAAATCATATCCTGATGCGCCTTACCCACGTTATATGATAGTTTATATAATGATAAATAAAATAAAATGAAATTTAAAAATATACATTTAGTGAATATACAGTACCGTTCATAATTGTATAGAAAATGGAAGCATGCGCACTGTCACTTCGACTTTGAACTTCCATAACTTTTTACTCTGATGATATTTTTAGATCAAATTTTTTGCGTTAGATAGATCAACTATCACACTATTATATCACAAAACTTGAGCTTTCTGGAGTTTGCGTGGCCTGAGAAACAGTAATTTTACGAAAATCGGACTTTTTGGACTTTTTTCATTCAAACTGCAATATCTCTGGAACTACGCTACATTTTTAATTGAAATTTTGCACAGTGATTGTTGAAATATGAAGCTAGCATGTCTGAAGTTTTCGAAAAGTTCTATCGATGAGATCAAAAGTTACGCGAGGTGCAATATTTCAGGCATGAACCTTGAAATGCGATTTCTATAGAATTTTGGACGATTTATGAGAACAATATCATTTCCTCCACCAATCAACCAAAAAATGTCTGGCAAAAGCAATGAAGAAAAGAAATAATGGAATAAATGGTCCATTTGTGTTTTGAAATCAGAATCTCGCGATATTGTTGTGATTTTTCGGTTGAAATAGATTAACTGGTTGTTAACAGAGAATATGATTTTCCTATGAAAACATTCGTCCAAAATTCTATAGAAATCGCAATTCAAGGTTCATGCTTGAAATATTGCACCTCTCGTAACTTTTGATCTCATCGATAGAACTTTTCGAAAACTTCAGACATGCTAGCTTTATATTTCAACAATCGCTGTGCCAAATTTCAATAAAAAATGTAGCGTAGTTCCAGAGATATTGCAGTTTGAATGAGAAAAGTCCAAAAAGTCCGATTTTCGTAAAATTACTGTTTCTCAGACCACACAAGCTCGAGATCGCTCAAATTTTTTGTGATAATAGCGTGATAGTTGATCTATCTAACGCAAAAAATTTGATCAAAAACTATCATCAAAGTAAAAAGTTATGGAAGTTCAAAGTTGAAGTGACAGTGCGCTTGCTTCCATTTTCTATACAATTATGAACGGTACTGTAGTTTCGAATGAATAATCAAATATGATATAGTTTAATGAATAAATGAAAAATAATAAGATACAAAATATAATTCATTTTTATGATTAAAACAGGTTCACCAAATATCCTGAAAAAAAAATATGTTTGTAAATAAATTTCTAGATAGTATATATTTGTTTTCTGCCTGAGTATTAACATTTTCACTATTCTCCTGTACGGCTGCATATGTAGTGTCGTCAACTTTTAAACCTGTAAGATTAATTGTTTTAAGAATATACCATGAATGATTGAATGTCCATTTTCTAGTCTGACTATTTTGAATAATTAATTGCTAGTTTATGAATGGTCATTTTTTTCTGAAAATGAATATTATTGTTAGATATATAAGTACTGAACCTGGAAAGATATTGAAATATAATATTATATAATATATTACAATATAATATAATATAAAATATAATATATTAAAAAAAATATATATAAAAAAATATAATGTAATATAAAAGAATATCACATAATATAGTAGGTATGACAAAATATAATATTTATGCTAGAAGAGTTTGAAGCATTTTGATTCAATGAATAAGAGAGTTGAACTCAGAAACACCTGAAAAAATATAAATGAAATGTTAGTTTGCAAACATGTTGAAGAAAACTAACCGCGAATTCAAACCCCTGAAAAAAATCTATTAAACAATTGACTGGATAAGCAAAATGCCTTAATGAAAATTCCTGTGATAAAAAGTAAACATTTCGGGCTAGATTGTTAAATCAGCGAGCTTCGACCAGACCAAACAAGCGTCCATAAAGATTTGAGTCTCGTTCAATTTATTAGCGGAAACGAAAATACGAATAAAGTCAGTAAAGTTTGATTTGATCAAATCCTCACCAGATATAAGAACAGTAGTTAGAATGTTTACACGCTGACCCATTTGCCTGGAAATCAAAATAATTAATCAAAAAATGTAAAATTGATTTGAAATTGTCAACATAAAATCACGTGGAAAAATTATTCGTGAAGTGGAATTTCGATGGTATGAGAACAATTGACTGGTTAATTGATAGTCAGTAGCAATAAAATTTTTTTAAACTATTCATCAATGCAGACTCTGGCATATAATAATAAGATGAGGAAATTAAATATGCAGTGGTTTGAAAATACACTATGATAACTTTAACGTTATTACAAAAATGTAAAAAGGAACGAGGAAAGGTTTCATTAATAATGAATAACTAACTTGTGAACCAAAGAGCTTTCAAAACAGTGATTTTAAGAATTTGCTCTTGTCTTAATTCAACTCCAAAATATTTTAAATGAACACAATTAACCAAAATAAATGAACAAATGTTATACAATACATTACTATCGAAAACACCAAATCAATTCAATGTAAAATTACAATGTTGTGCCTCCATACAATGGTTAATGATATATTCAGCTGAAAATAAAGCCAATACTTAAAATAATACATATATGACAATGCACCAAGGCAAATAATAACCAGTTAGAACAAAAAGAAAAATCGTACGTAACACATTTGCTCAGAACTACACTCTCTTTCTTCCCACTATACCCTCCTTGATCACTCCATTCCATAAGTTCGAGAGTTCTAGATTTTTTTGAAATGATTGTTCATTCAATTTAAAGTGAATGACAATTCATTTAATTTAAAATGAATGACAATTCATTCAATTTAAAATGAATGACAATTCATTCAATTTAAAATGAATGACAATTCATTCAATTTAAAATGAATGACAATTCATTCAATTTAAAATGAATGACAATTCATTCAATTTAAAATGAATGACGGTTCAGCTTCAGCTTCTTCGTACATGATTCCTATACATATAATTAAAATTTAAAATTAAATACAATTCGTTCTTATAACCAAATTAAATAAAAAGAGAATTAAACTTAGCTGAATCGTTCGGTTCGTTTACATCTCTCCGGCCTGCTAAAAAAGCGTCATCAAACGATCACAGTACCTAGCCGATGGTTCTTCTTGCCCTTCATGCTATCCAAAACGAAAAACGAAGCATGCTATGCTTTTCGTTCAGAAAATGACATTCACACACACGCGAATCGGAAAAGATATTTTTTCAGCCTGCCCCCTTCCCTTTCTGTTCCATGGCTCCATAACTTAGTAACAAAGGTTGAAAAATCAAAACTTAAGCAGCATTATTGAACCCATTGTACCAATTCTCGGTCCTGTGTTCAAATTATCAAGAGGCCCCCATTCTTTAAATGTAGCACTTTTCATCACTGGCTCCGGCGCAAAAAAAAAAACACGATTCAAAGGCAACTAAACTTTCGCTTTCACCGACGCCATATTTTCCTTCACGTAACTTAACTTTTATAGCTCTTCTGATAAAAATATCTTTCTTCAACTTGACTCGATACACTTTTTATAATTTCTTAGGAAACACCTCTTTATCATCACAATAACCATATTCGGACGTGCTTAAAATATCCAAGCAACTTGAACAGCAAACCGCAAACGGACCGACTAGTTAAATGAACCGCACCGCTCGAGTTCTCTAACGCGACTGAAAAAAAATTAAGGATTTCAAGTGATTTTTAGTAATAAACAACTTTGAAAATTAAAGCGGTAGCCTTGATTTTGGATTAAAGATGGTGTCGGACATAAAATTTTGACAGCTTCTTATTGAGCACTTTCTTCAATATCTATCTTTATATTTTGGTGCTTTACGGCATTTAAAGGTAAGCGGATCTTGCCATCTTGGATTTTATGAAGGCGTAATGACAACAAAATATGAATTCATCTTACTGAGCATTGCTCAACCCCTGTGTTGTATCCATGCAACTTCCGGTGATTTTAAGTAACTTAAAGAAATTGATCTAAAAGCTAAAAGCTACACCATAACTTCTCGCTCTAAAATGTGGAAAATTTTGATATCCTATATTAAATATGTGAAAGCTTATCCGAGCGTGCCCTGATTTGCCTAAGGGACCATCACAAAAAAAAAGCTGTTCGGGATAGTAGGGGAGAAGCGGGCTATATGCGCCTATTAAGCAGAACACTAATAATTTCCGTACGACAAAGCTGAAGTTTTATAAAAATCTATGTATATTATAATTTTATGGAATAAAACAAAAGTTAGGGTTGCCATACTATGGAGGCAGTTCATCCATGAGAAAAAAATTATCAAATCTGGTTTTAGATCTTCAATTCTCTCTTTAGATGTTATTCAGAGCTTAGAATTGAAGGTTCAATGATAAAAATCATTTATTTATTCTATTTAACCTGTTATTTTAGGATGGAGGCATTTCACAAACATGATGGGGGCATACAAAAACACTCTCTTATTCCACTAAATAATCATTATTAAACCTCCACAAAAGATGAAATATGTTTAATTTCTTAAGTTCATTTGAGTGAGAAACAAAAACCATCCTAGTTTTTCTTTTAAGCTTCTTTACGTATAATTTTTAGAAGTCGAAATATTACATCAAAATGTATCAAAACCTTGTATGATTTTTGGAATTTTTTTGAGTATGTAAATTCATAAAATTCTTTCTTGCCTTATGTTCTAAGCGTATCACTCTCAAAATGCATTGGTCAGATAAGCTGTCTAGTCAGCCATTTCATCAAACAGCCGTAGGGTCATTTAACCAGATAGGCCCATTTAGGAAACCTTTCCCCTATGACCCGAAGTGTACATTCAATTCATCATAACTCTTCGACAAAAATTTGATTTTCAAAACCTCCCTGGAGAATCACAAAATACACAATCAATAGAACCAAACAACTTTCAGTGCCCCCTCCGTAATAATGCTGTTCAGTTGAATATTACCCGAGAGTTTGCGAGCGCTCACCTGATCGCAAATATTGACGACTTTTAGATGATCATTTGTGCAGTAAGTCCGAATTTTCTAGCAGAAAAAGCGCCGCCTCACAGTGGGGCAGACCTGACCAATCGATGGTCAAAACCTCATCACTTTTTTAAATGAAATCCTACTGGTTTGAAGTCTTCTGAAAAGTTGTTCATCTGATCAAAATCTTCAAGTTGATGTAATTTTTTTTCATCTAAATGTTGTGAAATTTGATCTAGATAACTTTGTTTAGCAGATTATCCTTATCAACTTGAAGGCTACTCAGTCAATCGGCGTGAAAATGATCATGTAAGGATTTTTAGGACCGTTAATAAGTTAAATGATGCTTTAAGATCCCTCCCATTACAAGAAGAGGGGGTCTCCATACAAATGTTACCCGAATATCTACAAAACTCTTGAATAAATAATGCAAATGGAACAAATCAAGCAAATTGAACCAAATTGAACCGAATTTGACCTCTGAGGGTACGACAAATCGTTTATTATGATGGCCTAAAACTCATTCCATTTATGAAACGAATGCTTCCATACAAATTAAATATGAAAAATATTAATGAAATTTTGTTCTAAGTGTCATGTCAGTGTGATCAGTGGTAACAGAACAAATAAGTTTAGATAATAAAGCCATAAACTCATATTGGTACCTTATATAAGTAGCTAATGGATCAAGTAGGCTGTTACTCAATATGATAGCACAAAACATGGTTGCATTGTTTTTTTTTAAATATCCAAACATTCAGTGTGTAAATAATTTCTATTTTATTTTTGAGTAAAACTTTATGATCTCTACAAAAAATGTTGATTAAAAAATTAAGTTAGTTTACAGATAGGTACTCAACATCTGACCGAAAAGGATTTGAGAAGGTTATAGAAAGTTCATATTCCAAAGAATCTTATCTGCTTGTCTGTAAATAATTATAACTTTTGAAAACCAAAATAGTATTATCAAACTAAAAAGGAAATAAATTTAAAAACAAATAAATTTAAAATTTTCAAATTTTATTGAGTTCAAGTTTTTCTAGCAAAAACCATTATCAAAAGCAATTCCACAAGTACGAAAATTGTCCAAAAACATGTTTCACTAAAACGTGAATAACTTTTGAATATGCAAAAAGTGGCAACTAGTTTTATTTTGTTGGATAGCTGAGACTTCCATTTAAATGCTCGAGTAGAAATGAGAGTGGGGTAGCGTGGGGTAACATGTTTTCCAGATGTCCCAATATGATGAAAATTCGTAATTTTTTAACGTTACACGTTTAACGTACAAAAAAATTACGATTTTTTTTCAATTCTTCAAACTCGAATAAATAAATTTCATATTATTCTGAACACATCCATGTTAATTTTTTTTTCATTTCTTCAAGAAATAAAATTTTAGTGGAGTATTGAACATATTTTTTTGTTTTTGCGATAAAATGCAACAGCATCAAACCCCAACTTCACCTACGTAGATAATAGTATGAAACAACGAATTTTAAGTTTTGTTTGACAGGTTTGTGATCGGTGTAATGTCCAGTTTCTGAAAAGCATAAATTTATGATGAATTTTTTGAATTTACAAAAAGGGGTTTTGGCCAAGCTTTCATAGGGCCTGTGCGCCTGGAGGAGGAGAAGCTCGAGAAGCTGGAGCAGCTGCATCGTTTCCAAGAAACACGAAAGTTCTATCAGAAACTCAACGCAAAGGCTTCGTGCTGCAAGCCGAAATGTGCCGGGATAAGGACGGGGGCATCCTGACGGACAATCGAGAGGTGATCAAAAGGTGGAAGCAGCACTTCGATGAACACCTGAACGGCGCACATGCAGGAGATCAAGACGGTGGGGGAAGGTATATCGCCGGCGTAGTCAACGACGTAGAGGAGCCACTCCCAACGATGAGTGAAGTTAAGGAAGCCATTCGCCAGCTGAATGGAAACAAGTCGGCTGGGAAGGATGGCATCGCAGCTGAACTCATCAAAATGGGCCCGGACAAGTTGGCCGATTGCCTACACCGGTTGATAGTCCGGACCTGGGACATAGAATAGCTACCGGAGGAGTGGAAGGAGGGGGTAATATGCCCCATCTACAAGAAGGGCGACAAATTGGACTGTGAGAACTACCGAGCGATCACTGTCCTCAATGCTGCCTACAAAGTGTTGTCCCGAATCCTACTCCGCCGCCTAATGCCACAGGCAAACAGATTCGTGGGAAGTCATCAGGCCGGCTTCATGGAGGGACGGTCAACGACGGACCAGATATTCACATTACGAGACCTGGATATTGCTCGAGGTGGACTTGCGTACACTCGGAGTATTCGAGTGACGATTAAGAATGTTTGACGGCGTACAGGAGAACGGAGTGTGGATGCGAAGGAGACCACGAGCTCGCGCGACTCAACGGTGAACCCAGTATTTAGAAGGTGGTGAAGGCTGGACTGATATGCTGGGTAGCACATGTTGCGAGAATGCCGGACGACTGTCCTGCAAAATAGCTGTTAGCTACGAATCCGGTAGGAACAAAACGCTCGGGGGGCGCAACGAGCGAGGTGGTTAGACCAAGTGGAGTGAGATCTGGAGAATTTGGGATGTCCGAGAAATTGGAGAACGGTTGCCATGGACCGAGTGAATTTTAGGAATTATGTTCGTCAAGTTATGTCGTGAGATGGAATACTATGTAAATAAAAAATACATTTGTGCAAGTTTATCCCAGCAAACATATTGGTAGGTATATTTGGTATTTTTCTCAACTACTAAGTTATAGGGGAGTAGTTATACAGTTTACAAGCCATTTAAGCATAATAGCTATTTACAGCGATACCAATCATTTTAGAACCAAATTGAAAGATTACGACGATTCGGGAATCAGATGTACGTGTTGTCAAACAGAAAGAATATGATAAAAAACACGATTTTTTACACAATCTGATGAAACTACAGCTTATCGTTATTCCACTCGTTTGCACTTTCGGAAGACTATACATATTTTGTTGTATTTTCCTTACTTCTCAGAAATCTTCTAATATATAAAGATGAGTTGGACTATATATGTTTGCAGCAGCTTATACAAATCGACACCGCTTAACCGATCAGCCTGAAATTTGGTACAGAGATGTAGTTGGACCATGGTAAGGTTTTAGTAATAGTTCTGAGCCCCTCCCACCTAAGAAAAGGGACCCTCCCATACAACTTACGTATTTATTCCCACTAATCAAAAGTCATGGTACCCATTTTGCTAGCCGATTTTCGATTCCTTTGGCGGGATTGTTTTCACCATCACCATGGGCCAGGTATTAGAAACAACCATCCAAAGTTCACGTGTAATGGAAAGCAAATCAAATCTTGCTGAGCATAAATAATTTTAAAGGAGAAATTTTGGCGGGTGTTTTTTTCCTTCTACTGTTCAAAGCACGTGGTACCGGTGCGAGGCATTTGATTGCAATAATGAGCCTTCATTTCGGATAGAAAAAAAACTACTCGCCTGTTAGAAATATATTGAGAATAACAGTGGTTGAGAATCTACTAGAATATGCAGTGTGTAAAGTATGGATACATTAGTTCATGTTCATTATGAATTGACTTCTTCAGTTGAATAACTATTTGGACTGAAAACTAATGTTCCAGCGAATAGGAACCATCAATTTTTATATTTTCGGAACTTTTCATAGGAAAACAAATAATAAAACTGAGGGTTGTAAGTTTATTGTTTATTAGATTAAAATTTAAGGCTGCGATCTCAAATTCAAGACTGCGATCTCAACACTTTAATGGCCGTGTAGAAATTTAATTTACAATAGGAATTAGACAATTAAACTTTCATTTTATGCAAAAAATCAAAACCAAATCCAACGCACGATACTTTTTGTAATTTAATCTGAAGTTTTTAGTTTTGTACAATTCAATTTCATATGTATTTTTTTAAATTTAAAGTTATAATTGATCATCGATGTGTTCAATTTTACCATCTAATTATAAGAACTTAAAAAACACATTGAAAACATGCAGAGGAAGTCTTTTATGAGGTTTCAGCGGAAATCTATTTAAAAATTTTAAAGTACAATTGATGAACAAAAAAAAAAATGATGGGTGTAAAATAAGGTTGCCAGAATTGCCGTCTATTTAGAAACTTCAAAGTACAATTGATAAAAAAAGAGTAATTCAATTCAAGCTTCCTAAAAAATGGTAGGTCTTAAATAAGGTTGCCAGAATTGCCGTATCGGGACCGGACAAATCCTGCCAATTTTATCGAAAAACCTGCCCAAATCCAGCATTTGATTTTAAAATCTTCAAACCAATATCAGGGCAAACTTGTTCAAAACCGCGAAATTATTTAGTAAAAATAACGAAAAATATACTTGCAATATTTGTTTTCAACAAACCGCATAAGCAGATTTTAAATTGTATATCAAGCTTCCAAACACGAATTATGATTATTTCTAAAACTTGCCATTTAAAACTTCTTTTTGAACGTAAAAATGAAAAATATATAATAATTATAAAATCTCAGTTTATGTTACGTTTTAAAAATGATGTGAATAAATCCGGTCTTTTTGCAACAAAATCCGGGAAACCGGACCAGACCGGACTTACTTCAAGATTTGATTCAAATGTTCTAGCAAATCGGGATAAATCCGGGCAACCTGGCAACCTTAGGTTGAAATGTTTTTCGTGATAGAATGGATAAGCATTCAAGAGAAATTATTTCAAATTTCTGTTAGCAATCCTAAAAACTATTAGTAATTCAATAATATGAAAACGATAAACTTTGCTAATAATCCCAATTAAAACTTTAAGAAGACTAACAAAACTTACAAAGCTAACATGGCCAAACATGGTCCAATTTGTTTTGATGATGAACAAAAAGCTTTCAAAATTTGAAAAATTCAAATGACTCATTTCGATTAATATATGTGAACCCGAGCAAGGCCGGGTAAAATCAGCTAGTTTTAAATAAAATCAATCATATCAAAATTGGGACAGCATGACCACGTGTTTTACGTTCAAATTTTAAA
This sequence comes from Uranotaenia lowii, assembly GCF_029784155.1. NCBI lineage: Eukaryota > Metazoa > Arthropoda > Insecta > Diptera > Culicidae > Uranotaenia > Uranotaenia lowii. The sequence continues at coordinate 76,788,869 of NC_073692.1, forward strand.
TGCTAATAACTTTTGAGAAAACCCGAATATCAAAACAAAATGCCATTCTTTTTATTTGCTGACTTCCAAATTACGATGGGTAACAATGCATAATTTAAAAAAAATTTCATCCTTATCCGAGTTAAAAAAGATATCCGCAGCCATGTTTGCCGCGATATCAGTCGCGAAATATAATTTCGTTGCCTACCTGATGGCGTTTTACCTAAGAGGATGTAGAAAAGTGTATTTTGAAAAGCGAAGTTTTCGATAAGTTTAGCAATAATAAATGATTTTTGCCAAAGTATGGTTGGTATACAAAAATACGATGAGCATTGTATTAAACATTTGATGTTTCCATTATTACATTTCGTTTAATCATTGTTCTTTTCTCACCACCCTCTTTCCATATGGTGCGTTCTCTGCCGTGATATGACGAAGTGACGAATAAACCATTTTGTGTTTTCGTCAATTAAAGCGATTTTCTCTTTTAGCTTAATATTCATTACTCCAGGATTTTTAACGAAATATTATCTGTACAATCTGTTCTAAAATGTATCCAAAAATAGTCTTTCGGATTACAACTCATTATTTTGCCTACATAAGTTTTTAAAACACATTAATCATTTCGGCGTAAAAACGTAAGTTTTGTTTCAACGATTATTCGCCGAGGTGTCTAATGTCCTACTAACTATGGTAGTCAGTAAGGTTGTGCAAACTTCCGAATCAAAGAAATTGAATAATTTATGCTATTTCATTAAAATAGCCAGCGCGTTTGAACTTATTCAAGCATATTCGAGCAAGGAGGTGGGTATTTTTGAAGATATCAGAGAGTTTGAAGAGATGTTGGGAGTAATAAATGAGAAATGAAATATTTCATCGATAAGAACAAAATAACTATACCTACTTAAAATTTGTTTGAATTTTCACCAGCTGCGAACGTACCTAATCCAACAAAATAAAAACAGGTTGCTAAAGCGCGAACAAAATATGCCAAAGCGATGAGTCCTCCACTTAGCTACAACGAATTTTGGAAGATGCTCGACGAAAGAATGTATTTTGAAGAATTTTAACTAATTAAAATTGTTCTTTTATTCAGAAAACAAATTAAGCGTAATTAATGCACAAAATTTCATTGACAATGTTTTCTATATGAGATCATTGCGCACTAACGAATTTGATAAAATAAATAAAGATCGCCTTAAAAAAATTTAAAATAATTTTATATGGGAACGCCCCCCACCCCCAATTTACTAAAGTGGGAGTGGTGTCGTTCCATTTAAAATATCATCATGTCATGATAAGTATATGTCTCAAAGTTTATGAAAATCGCTATAAAATTATTAGAACTGCTAGAGTTTTTCGTATCTCTCCCATGGATTAACGAATATTAGTTACATCGGCGTAAAAATATCACATTAGTCACTTCGTTTTTCTGAATTTACTCTAAAACTATATGGAATATCAAAAAACTTTTCAGAGCATTTGAAAGCTATTAGAAAACTGTATAAAATGACATCAAAAAGTAAAAACCGATAAAAATGGATATTCGTCAATTCGTCATATCACGGCAGTTCTGTCCAGTTGTTTTGGCGTTCTACCCCGCGGTTTTTTCCTGGCTGTTTGAGTTTTTAACAAAAGTATAATCAAAATCGTGTTTTTATCATATTTTTTCTGTATGATAATACGTTAATCTGAACCCTGAATCATCTCAAACTTTCAATTTGGTTCTTGGATAATTGGAAGCGATTATGCTTAACTGGTGCGTCTTGTACAGTTTTCCCCTACATATTTTCAACTTCTGGCTCAAGCGATAAGAGTATACGATTTGGACGATATTCGACACCATATTCATACATACTGAAAGAGTGCAAGAAAGCACAAGTTTTCTTTCTCTCAACGCATGCGAACCGTTGCCAGCGACAATATTTGTTGCCTCTGTCATTGGGCAATTCTTGCAAATACACCATCTGATTTTTAGCAATCTAGTTGCACTGATGGTCGCTGAGAGAACAACAAAGCTGTTCTCTTACTTGACCCACGCGGGAGAAAAAAAGGAAAGAAATCTGCTAACATGGCGGACTTTTTATCAAATCCGATTTAAACCGTTTAATCCGACTTCGTGTAACGATTTTTAAGACCTTTTACTTGCATTTGTTGGAACTACAAATCACAGTAACGTTTTCAATGACTTGAGTTATCATTTTTAATGCGAATTAATATTTGCTGGGATACCTATTTTTATGAAGGGTAATATTTTTATTTTTTAAATGAAGAGTTAATCACCGTAAATTTTATTTTGTAAAATTATTTTATCGGCTATATCGGTGAAATTTATATTCTTCGAGAAAGAATATTTAATATTTCTAATCTTCTATCCGTCTATAATCTTTCAATTCTTAAATATTCTTTTTCGAAGAATAAAAATTTCACCGATATAGCCGATAAAATAATTTCACGGTAATATTTTTATTTTATTAAAGAGGTGAAGATGGAATTTAAAAAATTAAAATCTCGCATCAGTGTATGAATCTAAACTCAGTATTTTTGTGCCGTTTGAATTGATTCTCGGCATGAAAGATAACGACTGTTTTCCATAAAAAGGTTTGGTCTACGACAGCCAAGTTTTGTGAATGGATTTCTGAAATTATAATGGTTTTGGACAGTATCAAATTTAGATTTCTTACTTTGAATTCGAAAAGTATGAAATGATTGGTAATGGTAATTGATTTTGTTCAACTAAAATATGAAAAAGACCCAATTTATCATGAATTTGCTATACAATTTAAGGAATCAGCATTATAGAAATCCATCTTAGTATTTTTTGGTAAAATCACAGAAAATCAGAATTATTTTTCAAAAAAACACAGAATTTTTTTCGGCAACCTTGCTTGCAAACTGTCACCATAAAAAGGAAATACGTCATTGTTAATCGATCGATTGAGGATTACTGAGGTATTAACAACAAATTTAAATAAATTATGTTCAAACCAACTTTTCTCAATAAAAAAAAATGGAAGACTTTTAAGTCAAGAAATATAATAGCTTACTTTTCAGGTCCTTAGAGCCTGAAGGGTATAAATGCAAAAATGCTTTTCTCGAAGAAACACGCTTTGAAGTTTTTGTGTTGCTTGAGTTTCACTATAATTTTTGAAAAGTCGTTGTTTTCTTCCGAACAAAAAATTTAGAAAAAAAATTCGAAAAATCTAAAGATTACAACAAGAATTCGTTAATAATTGAAAATATTTGCACAAACATTTTATACCTTCAACTCTGAAGACAATTTTTGTAGTTAAAGGGCGAAACGGTCAAAATTTGGTAAAGAGAAAACGCGTGTAAATCGGTGAAATCGTTTTTTTTTTTAAATCGAGTTAAATTTCTTTTTCAAGTTTAATTAGTATAAAATTCAGGAAAAATATTCAGTAAGGCTTCCGCTTTTCCAAATCCGGATTGCCGGGCCTTACGCTTAACTCCAGCCATCAGATTTTGTACAGCCACCTTGTTCACCTTCTTCGCCGCAGAAAGCCTCGGATTTTCGCGCTGCGCGAGCAAAATTTTGATACGCTGCTCTTCTTCCTTGGACGGCATTTTGACAACTGAAGAGTGAATTTCAAAATCAAAATAGGAGCAACATTCTACAAACACACACACCTTCAAAATGAGGGGTGTTCAGGTTTTTTAAATGCAAAATTGAAAGAAATTCGTCGAGTTGATATTGACCAAATTTTGATCGTATCACCCTTTAGTATTTAGATTTTCTTTTTTTTTTAATTTAATTTCAAATGTTCAATTATTGAACTAAAACATAACTAAACTTTTTTTTATTATCGTCCCATTCTTTTGCAACAATCAACCAAAGTCTTTCCAGGAGCTTTCGTCGGGACGATAATGGCTTTTGACTGGGGGGAAATTCTAATGAAACGTTTAGCCTAGCCGTTTCGAAAGATGAAAAAATAATCTCCGGCTGGCATCATTAAACGGCAACAGCTAGAGGAAGCAGCGAAATGTTCTTCCACCTAAAGAGTCAGCCAGCCGTCGCGACGCCCCCGCTGCCGCTTCAAGAAAGATGTCAAAGGATACTTCTTCATACACATAAACCGATAATCATCGTCTCATTTAGTGTCATCTTCAATGATCTTCAACGGCAGGTTTCTCTGGGCTCTGGGCTCTCGGGGATTGGCGCTTGGCGAGAATAAAAACAACGAAACGTGATGTGACACATTTTCCCAGATTTTTCCCCTCTTGGGTGATGGTGGAAGTGGCGGGTGATTGAAGGGCGGGTTTTGGAATTAGGAGGATGATTATGTTCTGCCATGGGAAGCCAAGGACGACGAACTCTTTTGTCAAAATTGCTTTTCGGAAAAGGCAGAAGGCGCGCTTCTGTTTCTTATCCCTGTTGCTGTTGCTTCAATATTTTCTTGTTCCCCAATAAGAACCGAAACGGATGCTAGGCCAAATACGAGGCACGATGCCGAAAATATGGCACGCGTCAGTGTCGGATTCGGTTAATGTGACAGGCGAAAAGTTTTGCGAGATTGGAGGATGAATTTTCACAAAGAAACAATGGATGTGTCACATTATAAGCTGTTTATGACGAATAATATCAGCAATAAGAGTAGTATACGGTTTTTTTCTTATTGACTTTTTTCGGTGAGTGAAACAACTTTTTTAAATTTAACGTAACGTTTCGGGTTACTTTTCTTCACCCATCATCAGACGTCTAAAAATATTTACTTTTATTAAAAACTTTAAACTTTTAAAATTAAATTACATTTATCAAAATTACAATACTGCACATCACTTACAAAAAATAAAGCAGCACAATTTTATTCTGTTCGGCTGCTTGTCGGTTTGTTTACTGTCTCTCCTCTCAGTTTGGCTATGAGACCGTTGTAGGTAGCTAGTTTTCCTACTTCGGTTTGTTGATTCGATGTTCGCTCCTTTCCTCTTACTTGGATGTGTAGGGTTTCGGCAGCTTCTCTGGTTTCCCGAACTCTCAAATTCCGCTCGAGTACTCCTGGTTTCTTGAAGTCGAAACAGTGTTGCGCTTCTATTGCGTGTTGCGCTAATCCCGATTTTGGTTCGTTTTTTTGCGATTAATTTTTCGTGTTCCTGTAATCTTTTTCCAAGCATTCTACCTGTTTGGCCAATGTACACTAGGTCTTGGCAGTCCTTGCATGGTATGGAATAGACCACATTTCGTTGTTCTTCTTTTGGAATAGGGTCTTTCATTTTAGTGAAAACTTCGTGTTTAATTTTCTCTTTCGGTTTTGTGGCTAGTGTCATATCATGTTTCACTAGTATTTTTTGCAGTTTTTCACTTAAACAGGGTACATATGGTGTTGAAACATATCTCTATGTACCCTGTTTAAGTGAAAAACTGCAAAAAATACTAGTGAAACATGATTTTCACTTAAACAGGGTACATATGGTGTTGAAACATATCTCTATGTACCCTGTTTAAGTGAAAAACTGCAAAAAATACTAGTGAAACATGATATGACACTAGCCACAAAACCGAAAGAGAAAATTAAACACGAAGTTTTCACTAAAATGAAAGACCCTATTCCAAAAGAAGAACAACGAAATGTGGTCTATTCCATACCATGCAAGGACTGCCAAGACCTAGTGTACATTGGCCAAACAGGTAGAATGCTTGGAAAAAGATTACAGGAACACGAAAAATTAATCGCAAAAAACGAACCAAAATCGGGATTAGCGCAACACGCAATAGAAGCGCAACACTGTTTCGACTTCAAGAAACCAGGAGTACTCGAGCGGAATTTGAGAGTTCGGGAAACCAGAGAAGCTGCCGAAACCCTACACATCCAAGTAAGAGGAAAGGAGCGAACATCGAATCAACAAACCGAAGTAGGAAAACTAGCTACCTACAACGGTCTCATAGCCAAACTGAGAGGAGAGACAGTAAACAAACCGACAAGCAGCCGAACAGAATAAAATTGTGCTGCTTTATTTTTTGTAAGTGATGTGCAGTATTGTAATTTTGATAAATGTAATTTAATTTTAAAAGTTTAAAGTTTTTAATAAAAGTAAATATTTTTAGACGTCTGATGATGGGTGAAGAAAAGTAACCCGAAACGTTACGTTAAATTTAAAAAAGTTGTTTCACTCACCGAAAAAAGTCAATAAGAAAAAACCGTATAAAAAGTACCGGTGATAAACTTTAATTCACAATAAGAGTAGTAGCAACAAAGGCATCAGCCCTGTAAATGGAAAAGTTTGACGTCGTCGTCGCGTCGTTTGTGCAAAGTTCAAAGTCGTCTAGCACGCGTCTGCGAATGTGCTTAAATTTGCGTGTATTGCGTTTTTATTTGCCTTCATTCGTTAATAAATTAGCAGTTATTAGGATCTTTGTTCATAACAATAACGTGTATGATTTATCATAGCGAACTGTCATTTAGCGATGAACAATAAATCTCGAGACCCAAATGAGATATTCTGGGGTTATCATAACAAAATTATTATAACATAAAACCTCTAAAATACAGACTTTATTTATTTTTATTTACATAGTATTCCGTCTCACGACATAACTTGACGAACATAATTCCTAAAATTCACTCGGTTCATAGCAACCGTTCTCCAATTTCTCGGGCACCCCACGTTCGCCAGATCACGCTCCACTTGGTCTAACCACCTCGCTCGTTGCGCTCCCGCTCGTCTTGTTCCTACCGGATTCGTAGCGAACACCTGTTTTGCAGGACAGTCGTCCGGCATTCTCGCAACATGTCCCGCCCAGCGTATCCGGCCAGCCTTCACCACCTTCTGGATACTGGGTTCGCCGTAGAGTCGCGCGAGCTCGTGGTTCATCCTTCGCCTCCACACTCCGTTCTCCTGTACGCCGCCAAAGATGGTTCTTAACACTCGTCGCTCGAATACTCCGAGTGTACGCAGGTCCTCCTCGAGCAATATCCATGTCTCGTGCCCGTAGAGAACAACCGGTCTAATGAGCGTCATATACAGGTTACACTTCGTGCGAGGGCTAAGTCTTCTCGACCGCAGTTGCTTGTGGAGTCCATAGTAGGCACGACTTCCGCTGATAATTCGCCTCCGGATCTCACGGCTGGTGTCATTGTCTGCAGTCACCAGTGAGCCGAGATAGACAAAGTCTTCGACTATCTCCAGCTCGTCGCCGTCGATCGTGACCTTGTTATTACTGGACAAGCGGGTTCGGTCGGTCTCGGATCCGCAGGCCAGCATGTACTTTGTCTTGGACGTATTAATCATCAACCCAATCCTTCCTGCTTCGCGTTTCAGTTTGCGGTAGATCTCCTCCACCGCCGCAGATGATCTGCCGACTATATCAATGTCATCGGCAAAGCAGATAAGTTGACTGGATCTGTTGAAAATCGTGCCCCGCATTTCGCCCACCGCTCGTCGAATAACACCTTCTAGCGCCACGTTGAACATCATGCAGGATAGACCATCACCTTGTCGAAGCCCCCTGCGCGATTCGAATGAACTCGACAATTCACCCGAAATCCGCACACAGCACTGCGTTCCATCCATCGTCGCCTTGATCAGTCTGATCAGCTTCCCGGAAAAGCCGTTCTCGTCCATGATTTTCCATAGCTCGTTACGGTCGATCGTGTCGTATGCGGCTTTGAAGTCGATGAATAGATGATGCGTAGGGACTTGGTGTTCACGGCATTTTTGGAGGATTTGCCGCAATGTGAATATCTGGTCCGTCGTAGACCGTCCCTCCATGAAGCCGGCCTGATGACTTCCCACGAATCTGTTTGCTTGTGGCGTTAGGCGGCGGAGTAGGATTCGGGACAACACTTTGTAGGCGGCATTGAGGACAGTGATCGCTCGGTAGTTCTCACATTCCAATTTGTCGCCCTTCTTGTAGATGGGGCATATTACCCCCTCCTTCCACTCCTCCGGTAGCTGTTCTATGTCCCAGATCCGGATTATCAACCGATGTAGGCAATCGGCCAACCTGTCCGGGCCCATTTTGATGAGTTCAGCTGCGATGCCATCCTTCCCAGCCGACTTGTTTCTATTCAGCTGGCGAATGGCTTCCTTAACTTCACTCATCGTTGGGAGTGGCTCGTCTTCGTCGTTGGCTACGCCGGCGATGTACCTTCCCCCACCGTCTTGGTCTCCTGCATGTGCGCCGTTCAGGTGTTCATCGAAGTGCTGCTTCCACCTTTTGATCACCTCACGATTGTCCGTCAGGATACCCCCGTCCTTATCCCGGCACATTTCGGCTTGCGGCACGAAGCCTTTGCGGGATGCGTTGAGTTTCTGATAGAACTTTCGTGTTTCTTGGGAACGATGCAGCTGCTCCAGCTCCTGGAGCTCCTCCTCCTCCAGGCGGCGCTTTTTCTCCTGGAAAAGTCGGACTCGCTGCCTCTTCCGCTGTCGGTGATTTTCCACATTTCGACGGGTGCCTCTTTGCACTACTGCCGCCCGCGCGGCATTTTCTTCGTCCATCACCCTCCTACACTCCTCGTCGAACCAGTCGTTCCGTCGAGATCGCTCCACATAACCGATGACGTTCTCCGCCGCACTGTTGATGGCTGTTTTGATGGTATCCCAACAGTCCTCGAGAGGGGCTTCGTCAAGATCGCCCTCTGCCGGCAGCGCTGCTTCGACCGATTGCGCGTAGTCTGCCGCGACCTCAGGTTGCTTCAGTCGCGCGATGTTTAACCGAGGCGGGCGCCGGTTTCGCTTGTTGTTCACTACGGAGAGTTTTGGGCGCATCTTCACCATCACCAGATAATGGTCCGACTCGATGTTGGCGCCCCGACAGGATCTGACGTCGATGATGTCCGAAAAGTGCCGGCTGTCGATCAAAACGTGGTCGATCTGTGATTGCGTTTGGTACGGTGATCTCCAGGTGTACTTGTGTGGGAGGCGGTGCTGAAAAAAGGTACTACGTACGGCCATTCGTTTGGAGGCGGCGAAATCAATAAGTCTAAGGCCGTTTTCGTTGGTCAGCTGGTGCGCGCTGAACCTTCCAATTGTCGGTTTAAATTCCTCCTCCTGGCCGACCTGAGCGTTGAAATCCCCGATGACGATCTTGATATCATGTTTTGGGCAACGGTCGTATTCACGCTCCAGCTGCGCGTAAAATTCGTCTTTGTCATCACCGGTACTTCCGAGGTGAGGGCTGTGCACGTTGATGATGCTGATGTTGAAGAACCGGCCCTTGATTCTTAACCGGCACATTCGTGAGTTGATCGGCCACCAACCGATCACGCGCTTTTGCATCTTTCCCATCACTATAAAAGCTGTTCCAAGCTCGTGTGTGTTGCCGCAGCTCTGGTAGATGGCACGACCATCTGGATACGTTCGTACCGTGGAGCCCTTCCAGCATACCTCCTGCAGCGCTACGATGTCGATTTTGCGGCTCTTCAATTCGTTGGAGAGCACGTGGGTACTGCCCACAAAATTTAGAGATCGGCAGTTCCATGTTCCAAGTTTCCAATCGCTAGTCCCTTTTCGTCGCGTGGGTCTTTGCCGATTTCCATCCGAAATTTGTTGTTCGTTATTCGTTGCTTGTGTTTTTTTAGTAGTCACAGGCTCGCAAGGCCCGCAGCTAACCCCACTATCTCGCAGGAGGACCGTCGTGATGTTGCTGTTTTGGGTCCCGAACACCACCAGGACGTTGTTGCACTCCGCACGCCGCCCCTAACATGGAGAACAGACGCGTACGAAGCCCCCTAACTCATTCTGCATGCGACCAAAGCATCCACCGGGGTTGGGTACCCGATCTCCGCTAAGGTTGCTCGCACCCCAGCTAGTACCACGGGGAGGTAGAGAATCGGAGTTGCAGACAAGAGGTGATATGACCACTACCCGAGGGTTGGGTGTATGGGGTCTCGAGTTGCACATTGTCTACTTCACTAGCCAATACAGACTTATGAAAAATATAAAACTTTCACTGAATTTAGAAAACATTTATTAAAAATGTTGATGTGATGAGATTTGAAACCATCAAATATTGAATTGAAGATCAAAATTCAATAGAATGGTTCAAGAACAGTGTTTAAAATGTCGTTTTGAAGAAAGTCGGTGTCGTTAGAGTAGCATAATATTTCCTTAAAAAAATTGAAAAGAGCTCAATGCCGTTGGCGGTCATGCAAAAACTTTTAATGGCAAAAATGTTAGTTAGTTTGAAAAAAACATTCAATCACAAATTAAATCGTTTAATTCTTTTCGATAACATTTTTTGTCTTGTTACAACTATTTTGTTGATCCTCTGTATGTTGGAATTACCTATGCAAGCTGTTTAATCCTTAGCGGAAGATAACATCTTCACTTGTATTTGAATTTAAAAATGTTTAAGGTGTTTTCTTGAATAAATCACAATTCAGCTTCATTTTACCCTATCAATTTACAAGGTCCGGCAGTTGAACTGCTACATTACTTTTACAGTAATTATTTCGTTGCACACGAAACAGTATTGAACGACCCCTCGTCGCTTTGTTTACATTAAGTCTTAGCTATCACAAAGTAAGTGTTATTTTTGTAATCAGGTCTTATCCGGAAAAATGGATCTCGAACAGAAGAATAGCGCTGTGGTTGCATTGTTCCTAGCTGGCAAACGGCAGAAGGACATAGTTCGTGGGCTGTCCGATATAAGTGTGTGCAGAAGTTTTGTATACCGCATAGTTAAAAGATACCTGGAGACCGGAAGTGCCAAAAGACGGTATGGTAGGGGACGCCGACCTACTGTGGTGACACCTGCCATGGCGAAGATCGTCTAAAAGCACCTTAAGAGAAATCCTTGTCGTAGTGCCAGCAGAACGACAGAGTTTGGTTGCCAGACAGATCACGAAGCCATGCCGACTTGCTGACGGCCACCCGGCGACAGAAACCAGCATTGGTGATGGTTTGGGACGGAATCACTCTGATGGCCGGACTCCGCTGGTTTTTGTCCCTGAAGGAGTGAAGATCTACCAAAATACATATCGGGAACTAGTTCTACAGAATGTCGTCGAGCCGTGGGCACGTCGACATTTTGGTTCCAGGGATTGGGGTTTCCAAAAGGACTCGGCGCCGGTTCACAAAGCGAAGAAAACCCAACTTTGTATTGCGCAACATTTTCCAGGGTTCATTTCCAGCTCCGAGTGGCCGGCGAGTTCGCCAGACATGAACCTTATGGACTTCGCTGTTTGGAGTATGTTGGAGGCCGAAGTCTGCTCTAAGAAACAAGAAGGTTTGAAGGTCCTGAAGCGACATCTCGTGGCAACCTGGGATAAAATACCACTAGAACACCTGCGGGCCTCATACGATGCGTTCCTCGACCGTCTGCGGCGAGTGGGCGAACAAGTCGAACTTTACCAGTGAATTTTGAAAAAGTTATTTGTTTGCAAGAGAAATTGAATGAATGAATGAATGGCTTTGATTGCTTCATAGGTAGAGTGTCCTACCCAGGATTTCCCGGTCGGGAATTCCCGGGAATAATATAAATTCTGGAATTCTCAAATCCCGGGAAACGCTGAAAAAATCCCGGGAAATTCCGAAGCCAATAAAAAGTGCTGAACTACTAAAAACTTACGCGATCTATATTAGCAAAATGAATCAGATTGAGCAAGGAGAATAATTGTTCTACCTTGATGACTTAGTCTTAACCTTCCAAAGCTGTTCGCAAAATATCCGTTTCGAGGAAATTTGACTTGTTATTTGTTGTTATTCCCGTGACCGCAAATGCTGACCGATTTTTTTGATATTGGATTCATTGTGTAGGTAATTTATTCTTGTTTCTAAATATTTTAAAATGAAGTGAATTTGTTCTACCAGGTTGTCTGTAGTTGATTTCGAATGACAAAAGTTTCAAAAAACAATTTTTTTTTCAAATTGCTTATAATTTCTTACAATTTTGCAGTATTTGAATGCTATTTCGATTTCTGAAATTTTCAAGAATACATCTATTCGATGATGTATAACGATGTGGGGGTCCAATGACCATTTTGACCGCTATTCCGGATTTTTCGGTAGAAAAAAAAATCTAACTCAAAACAAAGTCATCCAATTTTGTCTTTGCTTCGCTGTATCTCATTCTCAATAATCCGATTTTCTGAACTCAAATTTTAGTTTTATTCGTTAATTTGATCATCATTTTCATAGAACATATTTGGTTTCTGAAAAATCTCAGTTCTTCAGTATATTGGAAAGATGATTAAGATGCTTTGAATCTGCACTTCGGGTCATATTGACCCGAACGGCTTTGGAGGGTTAAGTATTATTTTTTCTTAAATCTGGTTAATACATTGAATTTGATTAAAAATGTTTTTTCGAACGAAAACTTAGTGTAAAATTGAAAAACGACAAAGAATCTATAAAACCAAGCAATTCCAATAATGAAACGCTACGGAAAGAATTTGAATGTTGTACTTTGCAACACTAATCATTCAGAACATTCGTTTCGGATACTACTGATAGTTGAAAAATCATCAGCAAAGAAATGACATATTGTGAAACAAATAGATAGTTATCTGAAAATTAATGAAATTTGAATAACCTGAAATCTAGCCTACTAACTTCTGTAGATTTGATCGATAGTGAAACATTTCTCTCGATTACTTCAAATTTTTGCAGCTAGAATTAGACCAGTAGTTAAAAAACTTTGGTTTTGTATTCCTTATTGAATTTTTGAGACACTAAAAAAGTTTGAAAAGTTTTACAATACTACTAAATAATATTTAAAAATACCTTATCGATAAGGATTCGTACGCTAGATGGTTGAGATCTTCATGTTGAAAGCTTTGTTTTCAATTTTTTCCGGGATCTCGGGAATTCCCGGGAAAAGGATCGTCAGATTTCCCGATTCCCGGAAACTCTAAAATGGCCGGGAATTGACACCCTTTTCATAGGCCTGAAATCATCATAGATATTAGAATTCAAATCAAATTCAGTTAAAGGATAAAATATAAATTCAAACAAACAGAATTCAACAATAAAGAGTTTCAAATAAAAATCCTGTGCCAGAGCTTGGTTCAAACATTCAAATAAGAACTCAAAAGCAGTCCATAATTTTGAAAATCGAAATTAAAACTCACTTTGGAAAATGAATGGATAATTTGAATAAGGATCATTTTTTGTCATCTCTTCATTAGCAACGGCTTAAACTTAAGCAAAAATAATGAACAATGTAAGATTCAATCAAATTGTAGAATGAGTCTGTAAGAAAACATGCAAAACTAAGTTTCAAAACTCGGATATCGAATATTGGCAGACATGAATATGAAAATTGAAAAATAGATCGTTTTCATTATTTGTTATCAGATTTTTAATATCTCTGGATTTCTGGAGTTCCGATCTACAATTAAAAAAAAGAATTTGGATTATTGGTAAATTGCAGTTTGAAAACTGTGAAATTTGGATTTTTTCTAGTAAAAATGAAACAATACTTTCTTTGAAAATCAAAGAATTTTCGCTAAATACCCCATAAAAATTATGATTTGTAAATAATTAAAGCTTTATCTTAAGTTTTAAGGTGTAAAACGTTAATTTACCATCGTCAAACGGAGCATCATGCAACAGCAGGATTAGATGCAACATTTGTTTGCCACAGCACTTATAAATTTTTTATTTCAATATTTTGTTATAAAGTTATCATTTAAAGCTAACAAAATGATGATGACATAGTTTTTCATATCGTGAGATAATTTGATAAAGTTTTTTATTTTTATAGAAAATTCGAAAATTCGATCAATGAATGTACAAATTTTATAATTTTTGATGCCGTCAAGAGCTTTATTCAGTATGACGGATTGGCCTAATGATATCACCTACATACTTTAAAGTGCTTTTATTATCCTGTTCCAACACTGTTGATGTTAAAATATTCTTTGGGCAATCACCTATTTTTTTTAATAAATAGTATTAAAATTCTGTTACCAGTCTGGGTTAAAGAGCATCAAAATGAAAATCACAGATTCTTCTTTAATATCTCATTTCATTATGCTGGAATAGAATTGTTTTGCATTGCGCTTTAGTTAATTTCAGAATTACATCCTACTGCATTTTCGTTGCGGAGATTGCAGGTTCAAGTCCTGCCGGTGAGCTGTTGTATCTTTTTCGAAAAACTCATGATATTCACTGCTTGTGTTTTTTCGTTTCTTGATACTTCATGTATCTCTAATTCTTTTCATCACCTCCGAAAATGGGATTATTTTCAGGTACAAAGATGTACCAAGCGATTTCATAACATCAGTATTGATTCCTACCGATTTTTTTTTAATTTCAGCTAGTAGAATTTTTGTAGTATTTTTCCCCTAAATGTATGCAGCAACCTTATGCTGTTGCATTTAAAAACATTTGTGACAGAAAATTTGTAAAATTCAATTCGAACAAAACAAAAAAATACTGCAATTGGTGCTTTATGTGTTATGACGTCACCAACATATCCAAAATTGAAATTTTTCAATTGTTTCCATTTGGTTTTTCTATTTAAAAAGAAGTTTGCTGTAACTTACCTACTTTTCTTAGACGGGTCAAATCGCATATTTCTGTAAAGTTTAAAATAATTGGTGAAACTAATAATTTTTTTGTTTGTTTTCCCATCAACCTCAAAACTTTTGATTTACAAGCGATATTATTATCTGTGGAAATTAGGTTTCTCAAAGCCATTGAAGTTGAGTGTGTTGCATGCCACCCAGTTGACAGCATTTTTTTCATTTGCTAAACCCACAAGTGGCCTTCAGGTCCAAATGGTATAAATAAGTGCAAAAATGGTCAATTTTGAGTTTATAATGCATAACAAGTTTTCATATTTCAAATTATGTTGGGTGAGATTATCCGGTTTTCAAATTTTTCCTTCACCCTTTCCGATCGAACGAAAGTTACAACTTCCTGAAAAACGTATGAAAAACAAGAAAAAGAACACTTGTAGCGCGTTTTCTTTAAAACTCATTACGCGAAAATTTAATACAAAAGTTAGAAAAGTCCGGTCTGGTCCGATTGCCAGGAATTTATTCAATGAAGCCCAGATTTTGAGATTTATTTGCCAAATTATACCTATTGTGATTTTTTTTTATTCGTCCAAAACGAAATTTTTAAAACAATTTAAAAAAATAACCATGAAGGATTTTTTGGAACATAAAATACGATTCAAAATCTGCCGATAAATTTTGATAAAAAATTTCTTTTTTAATTATGTTGAGTAATTTTTAAATTTCAATCCAATTTGATGGGATATTGAAAGGATTTTTGTTCGACAATTTTTAAATAAAATGCTCGGGTTTTGTCAGATTTTTACATAAAAAAAACCCGTATTTATTCGGCACGGATATGTACCGAAAAAATTTTGGCAACCTTACTGTTGCTATCCTCAAAGTATGGAGGCAAGCTATGGAGGCTTCTGAGATTTTTTTTCGAAAATATATGTTTAACCATCGAGCTGTCAATAAAATCTGTATATCAAACGCTGAGTTATTAATCCTGAATAAACGGGGGCCCCCGTTTTAATTTAAGATTTCATAAATTTTTAACTATTTATATTGTTGGCTAGTTTTGATAAGAGTTCAGAGCAAAATTTTATTTTTTTTCTTATTTCTTTCGTTAATTCTTTTCATTTCTTCACTCTTTTTACAAGCATTCACTAAAACTAATTAAATCCGCAAAAACTTTGCTGAATCTACAAAACACTTAAACATATAAGGGCTTTTATTGATTTGTTTTATTTTGATATTTCTTTTCAAATTTCTGTTTTTTTTAACGTTTCCTCGAAGAGATTCCTGTTTTGCTTAACACTTAGTGTATATGAGGGGGCCCGGACATTCGGCCGAAGGCCGATAGGCCGAAAGTTGTTAGGCCGATGGTCGCTAGGCCGAATGGGTTAAAAGGCCGAAGGATGTTCGGCCGAATAGGACAATAGGCTGAATGGGACATTAGGCAGAAGGTTATTTGGCCGAATATTATAAGGCCGAATGGTCATCAGGCCGGATGGACGATAGGCCGAATGGTCGCTAGGCCGAATGGTCACTAGGCCGAATGGTCGTAAGGCCGAATAGTCGTAAGACCGAACGATCGTAAGGCCGAATGGTCACAAGGCCAAATGGTCGCAAGGCCGAAAGGTCGCAAGGCCGAAAGGTCGTTAGGCCGAATTGTCACTAGGCCGAATGGTCATAAGGCCGAATGATTGCCAGGCCGATAAGACATATTAACGCTTGTTTGTATTTTGGGGCGAATAGTAGTTTGGCCGAATGGGCGAAAGGCCGAATGTTCATACGAATAGTCATCAGGCGAATAGTCATCAGGCAGAATGGATGCAAGGCCGAATCCGAACATTCGGCTTTGCGACCATTCGGCCTATCGTCCATTCGGTCTTACAACCATTCGACCTGATGACCATTCGGCCTTACGAACATTTGACCTATTGTCCATTCGGCCTAACTGTCATTTGCCCCAACATGCAAACAAGCATTGATATGTCTTATCGGCCTGGCATACATTCGGCCTAACGACCATTTTGCCTAATGACCATTCGGCCTAGTGATTATTCGGCCAAATGACCATTCAGCCTAACGACCATTCGGCCTGATGACCATTCGACCTAATAACCATGTGGCCTTATGACCTTTCGGCCTGATGATCATTCGGCCTAGTGACCATTCGGCCGAACATCCTTTCGGCCTTGCGCCCTTTGGGCCTAACAGTCTTCGGCTGGTTAACCGTCGGTCGAATAACCCATTCGGCCTAGTGGCCTATTCGGCCAGATAACCCATTCGGCCTAACGTCCATCGGCCAAATGACCTTCGGCCGAATGGCTTTCGGCCTCATGACTTTCGACCGAATGACCCAGCCTCTCTTTCGAGGATATGATGGCTAGCATCTTACAAATGCTAAAACCACCAGCCTACCGAATGTGTACTATGCATGCCGTGACCGGGAATTGATCTCCTGACCGTTGGCTTAGAAGACTTGAATGGCATCCTCTAGCCCACGGGAGGTGGCGAAATTTAACTTTTACAAACTGTATCGAATTTCATATCTACAATGTAAGAAGATCCCAAAGTAAATCCCCAAAATTTGCAGTGCTAACCACGCATGACCAACAGACATTGTGTTGCGGTAGACTCAATCCTATGCTATTCTACATCTTCAAAATAGTTGACCAGTGCTTGAACAAAAATTTAGTACCTTATGTGATGAAAATGCTCTTTGAAAATCTCTTCACACTCATTTTCAACAGCTGATTTTTTTTTATCTATTTCAATCTAACTTTCATTTTTCAAATCTTTAAATGTTCTTACTAATAGAACGTAATATTCAACGGCAAAGCCGCATCAAATTTTATAAACAAAACATAATCACGGTGATTAATCTCAATTGATCTTGGATTGAAAAAAAAACAAGAATTTTAATAAAAAATTGTATGTTTAGACTTAGAGCCTTTAAAATTAATCAAAATCTGTTTTCAGCTCTGAAAATACAAAATTTGATGCTTTGTATAATAAATATATATTTAATTTGAATCATGATTCTAACAACTTTGATTCCAATTTTTTCTCAAGATAAAACTAAAAATCAAAATCATAGCACAAAAATCGAATTTTTATAAATATTCAAATATAAAAGGGTGATACGGTCAAAATTTGGTCAAGGGAAAACGCGTGTAAATCGGTTAAATCGTTTATTTAAAAAATCAAATTAAATTTCTATATAAAATTCAAGATAAATATTCAGTTAGGCTTCCGCTTTTCCAAATCCGAATTGCCGGGCCTTGTGCTTAACCCCTGCCATCAAATTTTGTACAGCCACCTTGTCCACCTTCTTCGCCGCAGAAAGCCAGTTTGCCTTGAACTGCTGCTCGTCCTTAGCAGGTTTTTTGGTCTTCTTTAGGTTCCGCTTGACAATAGCCCAGTATTTCTCAATTGGGTGGAGCTCTAGCGTGTTGGGAGGGTTCTTGTCCTTGGGAACCACCTGCACGTTGTTGGAGGCGTACCACTCTTTGGCCTTTTTACCGTAATGGCAAGATGCCAAATCCGGCCAAAACAGTACGGAACAACCTTGTTTCTTCAGGAAAGGCAGCCGACGTTTATTCAAACACTCTTTCACGTAAATTTCTTGGTTGACAGTCCCGGAAACTATGAAAATGCTACTTCTCAAGCCACAGGTACAGATGGCTTGCCAAACCAGATATTTCTTCGCGAACTTTGACAGTTTTATGTGATTAAAAATATCTGCTACCTTTCCCCTTCCTTTTGCCGTATAAAACTCCTGTCCCGGAAGCTGCTTGTAGTCGGCTTTGGCGTAGGTTTCGACGTCCATTATCACGCAGTCAAACTTCGTCAGCAGCGTCGTGTACAGACTCCAGGATCGCGCTTTGCCCGATGTATTTTGTTTATCATCGCGATTTGGAGTCACTACCTTCTTGTGAGTCGATAGTCCGGCTCGTTTTTTGGCTCGATGCAGGGTTGTAGACGATACACCCAGCTTATTTGCGGCATCTCAGAGAGAGAGGTTAGGGTTTCGCTTGAAACTACCGGCAACTCTCTTTGTCGTCTTAGCGGCTTCCGGTTTTCGATTTCGCCCCGATCCAGACTTCCTGGCTGTCGACAAACGTTCCTCAAACACTTTAATTACATTTGTAACGGTTGATTTGGCAACTTTTAGCGATTTTGCCAGCTTTGCGTGCGAGTAGCTCGGATTTTCGCGATGCGCGAGCAAAATTATGATATGCTGCTCTTTTTCCTTGGACGGCATGTTGACAACTGAAGAGTGAATTTCAAAATCACAAACGCGCGCGCACGCACACATACACACATCTTCAAAATGAGGGGTGTTCAGGATTTTTAAATGCAAAATTGAAAGAAATACGTCAAGTTGATATTGACCAAATTTTGACCGTATCACCCTTTATGACATAACTTCAGTAATTTATATTCAAATCTCTTAATTTCCTGTACGAAACTATACTTTAAATATCTTGAAACAAAAAAGTAACGTTGTTTCAAGTTGTTTCAAGGTGTGACACATGTACTTTGACATAATTTGTCACAATCGGCGTTTAATCGAACTGTGGAAGTAAGCCATCGTTGTTTTTTTTTTTTTTGCATTTATTTAGGACCTTTTTTGGCATTCGGGTCCCTGATGTTTTAAAGTTACAAAGTAATGTTAAATTTTATCGTACAATTGGATTGATTTTAAATATTCTAACACTGTTGTTGCTCTTTCTTTGTCGTCTGCTAATGCCTCTCGAAGATTACCCGGTACTCCGTGACTGATCCGTTCCTGTTCCAATTGTGGGCACATTGCGATGATATGTTTCACGGTTAATACTTCGTTGCATCTGTGACATAATGGACGGTCAACTCTGTCCAGAAGGTACGAATGTGTAAGTAATGTGTGTCCGATGCGTAAACGTGCTAGGATCACGTCATCTCGTCGATTCCCCAATAATGCAGCTTTGAATGGAAGCACAGTGTTTTTCACTTCGCGTAATTTGTTGGTTAAGTTTGAATGCCACTGCATCTGCCATCGGTTAATGAACTGTGACTTGATGATTTTCCGTGTTTCCTTGATGTCTATAATCTGGTTTTCATCCTCTGGCAGTTCCAAAGCCTTTTTTGCTTCAATGTCTGCTCTCTCATTTCCCGGAATCCCGATATGACTGGGGACCCAGAAAATAACTATTTCTGATCCCATCTCGACGATCTGATTGAAAAGGGTTTGTACAGAGTCCTTCCATCTGGAGTTTAATTTGCATTTTTCAAGGTTTGTTACAACGCTCATGGAGTCAGTACATATAAGATATGCTCGAGATTCTCGCTGATCGACTATCCAAGTCAGTGCTTGTTTGATTGCTTCGCTTTCTGCTGCGAAAATACTGCTTATGTTATTCATACGCTTTTGGAATACGAAATCATCACACACTACTCCATAGCCGCATTTCGAGTCCTTTTTTGATCCATCTGTATAGATGGCTTTGTGAATACGGTATTTTGTTTGCCGTAATTCGTTGAAAATGTGTCTTAGATCGTTTAATGTTGAGCCTTGGGAAAGTTCGTGATGAAGGCTTTTGTCCACGTTGAGTTTAAGCCGTTTCCACGGAGGGCATTCTGGAAATTTGAAGACTGTTGTTCTTGGCAGCTGTAGTTCTAATTCGGCTATCAAATTTGATCCTCTATCGATGTAGCTGTTAGGCTGGATTCTGGCTCGTTCTCCCCACCTTTCGTCGGAACTTATGTCGCTGTTGCTGTCACTGCTGAGATGGTTTATGTTATCATTTTCAGAGTTTTCCTCGATACGATCAACGGCTAGACATCGGGAAGTATAAATCACGGTTCGCTGATTAATCAGTGTTTTCAAACTGGGGATTCCGGTTTCGGCTTGTAGACTAACCACTGGACTTGTCCTGAAGGCTCCTACGATTGCTCGAAGTCCTGCGTTGTGGACTGTTTCCAACGACTGATGAACTTTACCTTCCATGGCTGATAAAATCGGTGCTGCGTAAAGAAGTTTTTCAAGTATAGTTGCACGATATAGTTTTAACAGGGTGTTTCTATCTCCACCCCAAGTCCTAGCAGCTATGCTCCGGATAAAAAGGACTCTTTGCTGGCAGGCTGCTTTCACTTCTTCAGCGTGGGCACGATATTTCAGGTGTTGATCGAGGATAACGCCTAAGCATTTGTGTTGGTTTTTGCGAGGCACAATCGCCCCATTGAGCGTTAACTTGCTCGGAGTTGTCGGTTTTTTTTTACGTGGTGTGCGGTAGATGACAGTTGCACTTTTTTCAGCTGATATTTTATATCCGGTTTCAGTTTCCCAGGACCCTAAATGGTCAAAAGCTGTCTGAAGCTTTCCTTCTGTTTGCTCTGCGTTTTCGCCAGTTGCGATCAAGATTACGTCGTCAGCGTATCTTAGGCATTCAACGGTTGAGGGTAGATAACTAGTAAGGGTATTTATAGCCAGTAAAAACATTGTCACGCTTAACACCGAACCTTGGCAAAGGCCGGTTTCCATTGACTTGAGACTCGACGTATTTCCGTTTATCGATACTTGGAAGTTCCTGCTTCGTAGCATTTCTTGAAGGTAGTGCACCATTTTTCCACCGATATTGTTACTCACCAACTGCTCTAGGCAAAGCCTGCGCCAGGTAGTATCGTAGGCTCCAGGAATGCTACTTGGGCTATTTTGTTCTTGTTAAAAGTGTCACGGATAATCTTTTCGAGGGTACAAAGGTGATCTGTTGTGCTTCGTCCTTTCCGGAAAGCGTACTGGCGATTGTATAGCAGATTTTTCGTTTCTAGAAGATGAACCAGGCGATTATTGATCATCCTTTCGAAGACCTTTCCCATGCAGCTGTTGAGGTAAATTGGGCGATAGTTTAGAGGATCTGATCGTTGGCCTTTACCTTTAAAGATGGGGACAACAATCGATTTTGTCCATTCCAGGGGATAGACTGATTCCTCCCATAATCGGTTGTATGTCTCTAACAGAACAGTTTTCCCATCTAGAGGGAGGTGCGAAAGCATCGCGTAGTGGATGTTGTCAGGTCCTGGCGAGGAGCCTTTTAGCCCCTCCAGAGCTTCGTCGAGTTCATATCTGCTAAACTTTTGGTTGTGCTGGCCTGAATCTGCCGGAATTAGCAATGCATTGGATTCGACCTGTCGTTTGTGATTGAGGAAACGCTCACTATACGCAGTTTCACTGGATACTTTTTGAAAAGCGTCTCCCAGGGACTCGCATATGGCTTTAGGGTCTGTAGTCGTTTCACTTTCATAGCGGATCGAGGTAATTTGATGGCCCCTCATCTTTCCTTGTACTTTCCGATAATTGCTCCACATTTCCTTCAATGGGGTCTGTGAAGAAAAAGTTCCTGCCAGTTCTTCCCAACTTTTCCTCTTCGCATTTATGATCGCTTCTTTTGCAGCAGTGTTGGCGTTTCGGAAGGTGCTCTCTAGTTGATCTGGGTTTAACCTGTTGGCTTTCAGCTGCCTCAATGCTTTCCTCCTTTTTTTGACGAGCTCTGCGATGTCTTCATTCCACCATGGAACGCTCTTTTTTCCAAAAGTGCCTTTCGTCTTGGGAATGGAAAGTTCTGCAGCCTCGAGGATAGATTTTGTTATATTTACTACTTGGCGTTCCACGTTGCTGTCTCGTTCAAAGTTGAGTGCATTTTGATACTGCTCCCAGTCGGCGTCCTCGATTTTCCACCTAGCTCGACTTTTTGGTGGTATTATCCTTCCAGGGAAAGCTACACTGATCGGTAAATGGTCACTACTGTAGGCATCTGCTGACACGTTGAATTCGAGTAGTCCGGCTAGATCCTCTGAGCAGAGAGATAAATCTAGGCACGACATACTGCCGTGGCGCTGATCGACGTAGGTTGGTTCTCCATTATTTAAGATAATCAAACTATTTTCTTCTGCGAACTCTGCTATCGTTCTGCCCCGCACGCTAACGTGATCCGCGCCCCACAATGGGTGGTGGGCGTTGAAGTCTCCAACCAACAATTGGGGCTTCGGGACTCGATTGATGAGTATGGTTAGTTCAGAATTGGTGATGTTTTCTCTTGGTGGCAGGTAGATATTGAGAATGTTTACGTTGTACGGCGTTCTAATTCTGATGGCTATAGCCTCGAGTGCACTTTCGAGCGCTATTTCCTCACTTTCGATGTCTTCTTTGACAGCCACTATGACTCCTCCTGCCGCTCGGTTTCCTGTCATGCGTGGTCTGTGGTAGACTTTAAATCCATTGATGCGTGGACAGTTTAGAGAATTGCACATCGACTCTTGCAAACAGATAACTTGTGGCTGATTTTCTTGAATCAAGATATCAAGTTCGGCTTTTTTGGGTCTGAGTCCTTGCACATTCCACGAGATAATATTGGGTGCAGTGTTCGGTGTTGTCCTACTGGAAGAACGATGAGTAGGCTGGCAGAGCACGGGTTGAGGTATGACGTCCCCGCTCCCGCTTCCTCGATCGTCTTCCCCTGTAGCCAGGGGTGGGGTGGTTACTTTCTCTTCACCGGCCCCCAACCAGTGAGGATTATTTCTCCTGGGTGCAGTAATTCCATTAGTTCCGTTAGAGTTTCCTGTTGGGTCGCGTTCATTGATGCCGATAATTCCATTTGTTTCATTAGAGTTTCCATTTGGGTTGCGTTCGTCATTGCCGTGGATTCCAGTTTCGTTGTCTAAAGTTCCAAAGTCGTGTCCGTTTTCGATTGCAAGTTCAGTCATAATTTGGGCAAGGTTAGGGTTTTGCATGCTGGTCATTCCTGTTTTTTGGGGGTCGACCTCTTCTTTTCACGACGACTTCAGGCTGGGTTTGAGCTTCGTTTGTTTCTTCGGTTTCCATGGTTGGACACAGTGGAAGGGAATTTTTTGAGCTCAGCCTCTGCTTTTTCAGCATTGGTGTCTCATCATTTGAGGCAGTATTCGAGTGGGCGGGATACGATGGTTCGTTGACTTCTGTTTCCATTTCTCGTTCAGATCCGGTTTCAGAAATATCATGGTTGTCTTC
Organism: Uranotaenia lowii; assembly: GCF_029784155.1. NCBI lineage: Eukaryota > Metazoa > Arthropoda > Insecta > Diptera > Culicidae > Uranotaenia > Uranotaenia lowii. Next base: position 76,812,290 of record NC_073692.1, read on the forward strand.
GGCAGCCTTGAGTTTAGCTTTGAGCTGGTAAAACTCCTTCGCGATTTTTCTCAGTTTTTCCATTTCTGAACGATATTTCTTAATGTCTTCAGTTTCTTGTGAACGATTCACTTTTTCTTTGAGGCTGGCATTTTCCTCTAGCAACTTGGCGATCTGCACTTCTTTTTCCTGATCTTTTCGAAGCTGCTCGAGACGTTGTTGTGCGCCGCATACATTAGCATAGGAATTTTCCGCGTGTTTTTTTGCGTACTCTTTCCTTGCTTCTCCAAAGGATATTCCGCTGTCGACTTTGAGTTTCACTATTTCTTCCTCCTTTTGGTAGACTGCACATTTTCGGGATGTTGGTGGATGATTCCCTTTGCAGTTTTTGCAGAAAGGGTCCTCTTCACACTCTTCGTCTTCGTCCATTTCATTTTCATGAGATTTTGAGCAATTCTTACATGTTGGATTATTCTGGCATTTGTCTTTAGTATGCCCATAGGTAAAGCAACGGTAACAAAGTAGAGGTGAAGGATAGAACAGTCGCGTTCTACAATTGATGATACCCATTCGTATTTCCTTCGGAATAACAGTGCCTGAGATTGTAAGCACTACAGTTGGTGTGTTGATTCTTTTGCCGTTTTCCTTTCGCGTTATCCTGCGTGCTTTTATAACGCCTTGTGAGGTTAATTCTTCCACCAGCTCATCGTCAGTTAACGAAATCGCTTCCTTGCAGCTTATAACGCAACGGCTAATATTGAAGACAGGGTGGGGAATAACTTGAATTTTTGTTCCGTCGATAAGCTCTTTCATGTTGATCAGTTTTGTTGCTAATCTAGAGCTGCGTGTTTTGATAACATATTTCGAACCGTTTTCTTCGGTATAAGCGGCTTCGATTTTCCCGATGGACTGGTCAATAGATTTGCTAACAATGAACGGGTTCTGCGGTAACGGGTGTTTCTCGTCGGCTGAGCTCAGCGATAATATTATTAGTTTTCCGAATGTTCCTAATCGGTCCATGTATTCAGGTAAGGTTCGATCATTTTTATCGGGAGGATCGCCTGTAGTAGTTACCCCCGTGGGGGAATTTAATGCAGCCATAGTGGCTGCCCAGTGTTTGGGCGCTTATTAGATGACCTCAGCACGAGATTTTTGTATTCCACGATAAAATTCCAAATCTAAAGATGCGTTCTCACCGTAGTGAGGAACGACTACCCTTTGACCTCTTTACACTTCGGTTCACCCAAGGGTTCAAGGTACAAGTGACCGGCAATGCGTTTCCGCCTGAGCGGGTAACGACTACGCTTTTCCTTTATAAACTACTTTGGCCAAGCGTTAAAGGTACGACCAAAGTAGGGACGTTTTACCCTCTTTTCCCCCAGAAACTTGTTCAACACGTCCAAAAGGTACAAACAAGCTCTGCACCTCAACGATCAATTTGAAAACGATCGAGTTTGATGGGGCCGCACGGTGTCTTAACTACTCCACACGTGGGTAAGCTTCCAAAATTTGACAGCAGATGTCTCACTGTTGGCAAGGAGATATTGCTGTTGGTGGAGCTTTTCGCTTGCAACTAGGAGGCTAAAACTTTAGCCCTGCGAGCTTTACTTGCACGCAATGTTGCACGCAGCTGCAACCTAGTTGGCTTGTTGACAGCTAACCAAAACAAAACAGCTGTACTCACTAGCTGCGGCGAAAGATAATGTCTATTTTAAAGATTTCACAACGCGCTTCGGCAAAATCCTTCACTTCCTTCTAACACTTTGCGATCCAGTGTTTGAACTGGAAGTAACGCTGATTGGAATGGTGACGATTTTCGCACGAAATTTGGTAATCGAATTTCGACCGATTGAACTGAGATGTTTTCAATACCATTGGTACAAAACAGATGGCCATCGTTGTAAAATAGTCCAAAATATTTTGTAATTGTAAACACAAACATATTAAGGAGTTACTTGATCAAAATTTTTATCACAACAAAACTAACATACTTTTCCCATTCATTTCTATCACTTACAGCGAGCCAAACGAAGTACCTGCACGGATCCGCTCACCGGTCGCCGGCTGCCCTTTCTGGAGATATTCCCGGAAGACCTACTGTGCCACGCCAGTGCCCTCAGCAGTTTGGCCCTCAAGTTGCGGTTCCGGTTTATGATCATCTGCCTGAATGTGCTGCTAATAGCGGTGCATAAATCCCGGATTCTGATATTTTAATGCCAGAATTAGCCGCTATTCTGTCGACTCCGGGCCAACGACTACGACGACGACGACGAGGACGAAGCTTTGCCCTCCGGGGAGAATTCCAAGATGATGGTGCTGTGTTCCGGATGGTTGGGAAAAATAGTTTTATTATTCGCATTTTCCACTTTGCCCTGTTGGCAAAATGGGGACCGAGAGAGAAACATTAAGGGAGGGAAGCTATTTTCCCACGGGGAGTAATTGCCGGCCAAAATAAGCTGATAGGTAGCATCTGCTGGATTTGGGGGAGGGAAAAATGTTGCCACATTCGTTATAAATTTTTATGTTTCCGACCGCAAGTTCCAACATTACTCCACTTCCGGGGGAGTATAATGTGAAACAACTTTCGGCTAGGTGTGGTCATTAAACGCTGGGCTGGCTGGGCAAGAGGGTTAGAGTCATACTTTTTAGTGAAGGGTGTTAAGTGTATGGACACATGGTTTTTTATAGGGGGAAAACATGAAACGCCGGAAACGAACTCATTGTACATAAAATAGCAAATTATTTTTTTATAAGTAAAAGGTCCAAATTAGAGGTAAACTTTCCGGGCAAAACGTCTTGTACAGTAGCACAGAAAATCTAGAACGATAAAGAAGGAAAATTAATGGGTGTGTTGTACATAGTCGTTAAATGAAAAGATGAGTGAACGTGATAAATAGAGGAAATTTTATTAAAGCCAATGAAAACGAACAACAGCAAGGTGGGCGAACGAATTTCCATACATTAACTCGAGTTATAGAGTATAGAAATTATTTCATACACAAAATAATAATCTGTTCATCAACAAGAAACATTTGACAAAACCGAATGTTCCGTTCTTGTTAAGAATATTGAAAAAAATCTATGAAGGCTTAATAACTTGGAGATATGTGATGAAATTCGTTCACTCATCCAACTGCTACTGTTGGAATAAAAAAAAAACAAACATTTTAATTAAACTAACTAAAGCTCTGAAAATGTGATAAACGAAACTTTCGCAATTAGGAAAGTGCGAACTAAACACGTAAACATTTAGCATTAAATACGAAACAATCAAGCATTGCTCGAACTCAGCTGGAGAAGAAAAAAAAAACAAACAGTCAAAAACAGTGAAAATTGTTGAGCAAAAAAAGAAACCAAACAACTTCCGCTTCTCTTCCTCCTTTGCCGGATCTAGTTCTTGAATGTTCCGTTCCCGTCCTAAATTCTTGACAAACTTATTAGAATATTAATTCGTTAATCTGTCGTTCATCCTTTCCTGTAAGAGAGAGGACCGTGCGGACTGAAAAAAAAACTCGAGAAAATTCAGCCAAAACATGGTGGAAAATCGCAATGTTTTTTTTTTTATGTTTATCTGAATATCAAAAGTGTTACAACTCTATTGTCAAAGTCCAAACTGTTTATTTATAATAACTCAAGTCATTAAACCTATTCCTAGCTTTCATGCTTGAATGTTCTAAATTTTATTTCAAAGACATGAAGGCACACAGCAAAAATTATATCCTGAAAAATTATGCAAATATCCTGTAACAAAAAGGAGCAGGACATTTACCGTTATTTTACAGGTCGAAAACATGATAACGTGACATTTAATTTTTAGTGCACAACAATTTAAAATTACAGGTTTTGTTAATTTTAAAGGTTGCAGTTTTCAGTGACACGTAATAGTCAAAATTTTGTTATGTACAGTATCAATTTTCCAACAATAACAGTTGACAGCCAAACGCGCTATAGCAATGAAAAACGCGGTGTATTTCGTAGAAGGACTAAAAACAGTAATGCTTATTTTGGCATGAGCAGATAGTAGAGCTTTTCTCGGTTCATTTCAAACAAAAATTTAAATATTCGGACAATTTTTTTTATAATTTTCAATTTGAAATCTTAAAAAAAATTATATTTTAAGTGATTTTCAATTTCAGAGGTGCTTATTCTCTTAGTTTTAACTTTCAATATTTTTAAATTGAGGTCAACAATCTCATCAAAAACTTTGAAAAAATTTCAAAATTGTCTTAAACTAGTTACAGAGTTTGTTCGATCTCGAACGTATTGGTCATTCTGAAATAAATAACGCCTAGAAGTAGACACGCTATGTTTCATCATATTCAGGGCGTGTAAAGCTTCGGGTGTGTTTTTATACCAATGCATGGAATCGTCCATCTTGTGACAGGCAATCGTAATCGTAGGCACGGTACGTGAACAATTGGCTGTCAAAAAGCGCTCCGTCTCCACCCCCCACCAATGAGAAACTTTTGGTACACCTTGCCTACTTTTCCTCAATATGCATCCACCCGTAGCTGGATGCACTCTGATCATATTTTTAAACACTTTAATGTTGCCACTCCTTTAATATATTCCTGTATTGTTCAAAATTGCGGGAAAAGTTGTAATTATGAATTCAAATCAAATAAAAATTCTCTTTCGTGTTAACCGTTCTTCAAACAAGTTGTTTTTAATCCCATATATGGAATGGTCTGACACAACAGAGTTATAAAAACTAAGAAATTTGCATAAAAAACAATCTTCTAATCCCAAAAATTAAAAATCAGCTTGCGAATCCAGCAGGAGTCTGAGAGAATAAAATTATTCGAAGTTATTAGAATTATCTTGAATAATTTGAATTCATATATGAATCCGTTTGAATTCATTATATTTAGATTTTCTGATTGTGGAAACACTGGAGGGTATTTTATTAAAAAAAAACTCAATGATTAAGAAAATCCATGGATACTAGGATCCGCAATAATTTTTTTGTGATAATGCTTATCGTGAAGCAATCTGGAGAAGAAACGTTTGTCTTAATTTAAGCTTCAAAAAAATTGAGTAAACGATCTATGTTGTTGTCCATCCACATTTATTTAAAGAGGGTTTTTAGCCTTAAACTTTTACCCTCATGTAATAACTAAAATAAATTTATATTGCATTTTTTTTTTGAATAAGCAATTTTTTTAAGATACTTCACTAGATTGTGTAAACGATCCATTAAAAATAATGCTTGATGAGAAATCAGTTTTTATAACTCTCCTGAGTGAAATGTCTTGAAATCCCATTCGCACTATAGACTCATAGCAAGTCGATACAGCAGTTTAATCTTGCTTAAATTTTGCATGTTACTTTCTTTTGGTACAATGTTCATTATAAACCCTGAGAGTTTTATCAAACGTTTTATTTTTATTTTTAGTTCCAATTTTAGTGGTGCTGTACACTGTAATTTTTCAATTTTATTCAAAGAGCTAAAGAGCGAAATATTTTTTTTATGGATGAAGAAAGTCAAAAACAGTGATAAATTTAAAATTGTTCAAAAAAAGTTTATTCCTATTGTTTTGTTGATTTTTTATTTACTAAAATCAACATTTTTATTGGAAAAAGTGAATTTCAAATGATTACTTATCTGGAACCCGTTTGTTTAATCATGTTTTGTTTTTCCCATACTTATTTTAGTTATTCTACTGTACACTGCAGTTCTTCTTTATTATTTATTGAAAAATTAATGAAGCATTAATGTTACAGTAAAACAATCATAATTTTTACAATTTTTTACTAATTGTAGTAAAAACCTTTATAAATCATTGGTTTGAATAAACCAAAAAAACTCATCAGCGCTAGTTTTTGACAGACATTCCATAAAATGTTTGCTAAAATATGAAATAAATTACTAAAAACACCGAATTCAGAGCCGATTCTTTTCATGTTGGCTATATTTGAATAAAGGTTTCGAGTTTTTCCATGATTGAAAATCATTCTTATTAGGTCAATTGCATTGAACTTAACAGATGATTTAGAATGCTTCTATTAAATTAATGATTTACTTCTTTTAAACAACATGTTTGAACTAATTTTTATTTTCAACATACGCTTAATTTGAAAAGAAAAAATAGAAAAATGTGAACATACGCATTCAAATTAGAATGAATTTGTGTGAAGATGCGCACTAGGGTGGCCAAAATTTTACTATGTTTGAAATTTTGGGGACTCAAGCTTCAAATGATAGCTTAGGGTGTAAGAAACAAACTTTTGTAAGGCAGCGAATCAGAAAAATGATGTTTAGAGGTCGCACTGGTTCAATTTTTGGAAAAAGGTCATTTTTTCAAAATTTTGTCCTAAAAACATTTTCATATCTTGAAACAGTATCAAACATGTGTCTTTAATATTTTTTAATTTTTTTTATAATGTGAGTTTGGAACTAAAAATATTTTGGGACTGTTTTGGACTCTCAATTTGTATGTATGATTTTTTTAAATTACGCAATACTATGAATTTTTGTAAAAAAAAAAATGTCACAATTTACTAAACAGTGTACTTTTTCTCAAGATTTTCAATCAAAATTGAATGCAAAAGATGCGCAACGATATATTGTGCAACTTTGCAGAAGAAAAAGTATAGCTATTACTTGTCGTTTAAAAGTTATTCAAGTTTTTCTGAGTGAAAAAGTCACAAATTTCAAACTTTTGCTAAAAATTGCTTCATATTATGATGTGTATGAGTTTCGAGCAATCTAAACTTCTGATATCAAACTTTTTCATCCTTTTATCGATCCTTGAATCAGCAGAAACGATCATGACTAGTTTCTAGATTTTTATTTTACATTTATTTAGTGATTGTAGCCATAACACATCCACCAAACCGTCACCCAAGTATGGGTAACACGACCTTCAATCAATAAAAAATCCAGAAACTTGGAATGGTTTTTTCTGGTGATTTAAGGATCGATAAAAGGATGATAATATTTGATATCAGGAGTTAATTTGGTTCTTAAATCGCGCGAAACTCATCCACATCATAATATAAAGCAATTCTTAGCAAAAACTTGAAAATTGTGACTTTTTTCTACAGTGAAACTTAAAATACTTTGAAACGACAGGTCATAGCAATACACTTACTTCTGCAAAGTTGCACATCATAACTTCGCGCATCTTTTGAATTCAATGTTGATGAAATATCCTAATTCAACGTACACTTTTTTGTTAGTTTTAATTATTTTTTTTTCAAAAATTCATAGTATTTCGTCATTTAAAAAATCATACATACAAATTGAGAGTTCAAAACAGTCCCAACTATTTTTTTGTTTAAAACAAACATTATAAAGAAAATTAAAAAAATATTAAAGACACATGTTTGATACTTTTTCAAAATGTCAAAAAAATGCCCTTTTTCCAAAAATCGAACCATCTTTTTTTTTTAGTCGCTGCCTTACAAAAGTTTGTTTCTTACACCCAAAGCTATCATTTGAAGCTTGAGCCCTCATAATCCCAGACATAGTGCAATTTTGGGCCACCCTAATACGCACTCTCTTCCAACTTTGACAAGCTGCCGTTTTTCTCTCGGTTTATATGTTTTCATAAAATTTTCGCACAATTTACTTCAACTATCCAAATAACGCCTTGCAAAATTTGAAATCTTTGCAACGACTGGAAACAAAGATGCAGTCATTTCTGTGAAAAAAGGGAATTTGGAAACTGAACTAAATGTGCTGTTTCTTTTTCAATTTTCGTTGAAAATATTTAAGTTTGGCTTAAAGATGTTAAGATTATTTATCCAAGCTGATCCAAGTTCAGTCAAAATCGATTAATCCATTAATTTCGAAACTCATATGCATTTTTAACATTTAGTTCATATTTTTCCAAGTATGAAATAAAAAAAAACATAGAAATCATCTTGAGTTTTTGTATCATATGCAGATTCGAAGATCTTAAAATTAGTTCAAGTACAAAATTAAAATATAACATAGCTTCGAAATGGAGGTTCATCATTCGATTTTTTTTTTATTGAGATGAATAAAATTAAATAATTTAAATAAAATATAATCGTTGGAATTCGAATTATTATTATGGATTCATGATTGAGGGCTCTGTACTGGATATCAATTCTTGGCTAATATTTCTTAATTCAGAAACCACTTTTATGTTCATATCAGAAATCGTATTGCAATTCCAAAACAGATTGAAAATTTAAACTTTGAACTCAGGTTCAAAATTCATATTTTTATTCAGCTTGTAAGAAATTTGAATTGCAGAAGGTCGCTTATAATTCTGATTGTTAGTTTGATTTCAAAATTTAACCAAAGTCAGTTCTTTTGCACATTTCAGCTAGAAATAACAAAAAATTAGTAGAATCGGAGTTCATTTTTATTGAGTTATGGCTTGAACTTATAAAAAAAAGCATCCATAAGAATTCATTTTTACTGAAAACTAATTGATGATAAAGGAACATGTATCATTCTTAAAGAAATTGCAGAGAATCCTATATGATTTGGCGTGATGTTCAACATTATTAATCTTGCGGTTGTTTCATGAATGTTTCATAATATTGCGGTTGTTTCATGGCGGCTGAGTTTATTCTTTGACGAGGATTAAGTTTGAATTTATCCAATTTGAATCGCATCTTTTACTTTTACTTTTGAAAATTTGATTTATTTCTAGAGTTTTTTTTTCGAATATCAAGGCTTGTAGTAAGTTTGAATCCAATTAAACTGGGCAGATTCCCCGGTTTTATCCGGACTTGCCCAAATATTAAAAATAAATTGGGAAAGGTTTGGCCCGGTCCGGCTGCCAAAATTTTGTTGAAAATATCCTGATTTTGTCCGAATTCATTCTTTTTTTTTTTGGAAAATTTGGCTGACCAGATATGAAATTTTTCAAGCTTGGTTTATTGAAATAAACTTTAACAATTTTTTTATTAACCTGAAATACGATTCAAAATCTGCTTATATTTTCGATGAAAAAAAAAGATCCCAATATTTTTTTTCTTCATATTTCTTGGAAAGTTGCTGGATTATTTGTCAAATTTTCCGCGATTTCGCCCGGATTTGGCTTGAAAATTTGGAAATAGAATGTCCGAATTTCGCCAGGTTTAAATAAAATAGCCCGGATTTTCCCGGATCGGATACGTGCGGGAGAACTTCTTGCAATCTTTAGCTAAGTTCACAAGATTTGAATACTATTTTTATAAACAAAACCAAACCAGCAGGAAAAACTATTTATGTAAAAAACTTTAAAATGAATAATCCATGACATAGAAAAAAAAACACCAAACCATCTTCTTTAACTGCTTTTTGGGAAGTGTTGATCAGTTTTGAAAATATTAAATGGTATGTTTAAATTTTCTCTGTAAACGATATGACCTCATGTAGAAATCTGTGTCTTCACCATCGTCATTGGAGAAAAAGGTTAACTTGACACACTGAAGAGCTTTAAGATTTCGATTTTAAGAAAAAAATTACCAAAAATCTTTGCAAACTTTTGTGGTTTATTCAACTGAGTTATCTTATCTTTTTTTTATTTTTTCTAAATGAACTTTTCATTTCGTAAATTTGCGGTTTTCCATCCACCATCCATTCAAATAATAGTATACGACAATCCCATTGAAACCCTCCTTTGAACCAACTCTCTTCCATTATTGAGCTCACAATAAAATAGTAGAAGGATAATCGTTTCAGCGCTAATGATTCCATGTTTCATGCAACTCGTACACTAAACGTTATCAAGAGCAGCAAAAGCTGAATGACGAAAGGTCAGGAATCGGATGACGAGAAACGGAGATGAAAAAACTTAACATTTACCATTGCTAATTATCTATGTTCATGGATGGTAAAAACAACACGTTTTTGTTAGGTCTAATTATATCTGTCTGCTGTGCAAAATAACGAATGTATGTTTCTGAGTGTGTATAGAAAAATCCTTTAAAAAAACTTAAATAGGATGGAACATTGTTTGATTTTTTTTCCTATCTCTGTGAACCTAAATGACTGACAGCTAACATTTTAATTAATAACTTGGAAAATTGATCGAAACGAAAAATAGCAAATCTAATATGTCAAACAGACGAGCAACCAGTTAGCAATACCCAACTGAGTGTAGTGTTCTCCTAACAACACACGTACACACTCATATAAATTCAACTTTGAAACACACGAACAAAAGCTGGTACAATTAATTAACTGGAAATGTAAAAATATCAACAGAAAAAATCCAGGAAATTCTTACACCTTTAAGTGGAAAAATGATGTGAACTGTGGAAGAGAAAAAAAAATATAGTAAAAATAGGAACTAACATTTTTTTTAAACCATCTTGGTAACAAATGAATACCGAGCAGAATTTTAGGAAACTAAATTGAGCTAAGTTTACCATAGTCATTTACACGTTTAGAAAAGGTTGAATGCGATGAATGATGCTAGATAAAGATTTGATATTCTAGAGTAAGAGCAGATAGTATTTTACACATTCACATCTGGAAATTGAAAAAAAAAATCTGGAAACTTTCGCGCACTTATACTTTGCACTATAGCGTAGTGATGCAACAGGACAAAATAAAGAAAAAGCTGAATAATTTTTAAAACAAGGAATATGCAAAAAATGCGCGAATTCATCGAATGAAGTTTTAAAAGGTTTACTTCTGTAAAATACTAAAACCAAAATAAATATGACTCGTAGCCATAGAACCACCTTCACATCGATGGTCGGAAGAACAAAAAGTAAACTCACCAATAAACTATCATTCACATTCAGCAAAACGAAAGGCAAAGACCTTAAAATCCAATGACGTAGTGTACCATACCGAGCAAAGTTACGAAACAAAAAACTAATGCAGCAGAATACCAATCCCATTACAACAACAATATTACATAAGACGTTTTTAAAACCTACCAATGATTACTAAAAACAACGGCAACAAAAAAAAGTAAACCAAAACAACAAAAAAGTCCCTCAATCACTTATGAAGACGTAAATGAAAAAAAAAACCCGCAAGGAAAAATATTGAGGAAAAGTTGACAAATAAAAACAGTGAAAATTATTCCTGTTTGTTTCTATTCAGATGTCCGAAATCCAAATTTTCAGAATTCATTATCCTGCCTCAACTTCAACAATCGAATCCATGTTTCTTTTTTAATCTTTTTCGATCAGACACGGTCCTTTTGATGAGGTTCTTTATGACTGTTCGTTCAACCTTTTTCATTGTTGTACTGAGTAGCCCCAGTTATTGTTCACTACCTACCCACTACTTTTTCCCGATACTAATCAGCGGAAACGGATTGGATTCGGTTCCGAACCCACAGGCGTCTCTGCTCCCTGACTTCCGCTTCCGAAAGTCCAAAATCCCTGCTCAAGGCGGGAAAACTTAGATCCAAATTCAGCTTTTGTTTTATCGCGTCACGACACGCTTTTCGGTATTGAGGTGCAAAAGACCGTGTACCGCGATGAAGGATATTGATTTCACCTCATTAATCAGTTTCACAATGTTTCCCCACCCTCCTAAGCACCGGTGATTTCGGCAGCTGTTTTGAATGGCAAACAAAGAAAGAACAAATTGAACGTAGAGGGTTTGAATATTCTTGAAACTATAAATTTGTTTGGAGCTCCCAACTTGTTTCAGCCTACGCTTCAAACATTGACATTTTTACCTCAAATTAACATTATATATAAAGCTGAAATTAAATTCTTGTAATTAATTACAAGCAATTCTAATACTATAGACTGCTTCGATAGTTATAAAAACACTTAAAAATATCTGTCATTGTTCAAATCGTGTAGTGCTCAACCAAATTTTGGCTGCGTACTGTTGTTTACGTCCAAGTGAAGTAAGCGTTCTCATTCTTAGTTGTTTTTCTCGATGAAATTTGAAAATGCGTGGCCTTACTTCTGAGCAAAGAAAACTGTGAGTGGTCTTTAAATCAGAAAACTAGAAGAGAGTTTAAACCGCGTAAAGAATGTATGGAGAACAGTGTACTTTCACAGATTCCCCGAGACGAACCTAGGAAACCTGGCCCTGCTGACCATAATATGGAAAAAAAACATAGATCATATACTGTTCCACAAATTATAAGCACACTTTCAAAATAATAATAAAAAAAAAATGTTTTATCAAATTTTATTTGGCACACTGTATCATTATTTGTGTCCTACCCAACACTGTACTCTTATTTGATGAAAATCTGTAATCATAAGCCAAAGCCATGATGCTAAATCGGGCGAAAATGTGACGAGTCGATCATGCTGCTTGATAATTGGCAATAAACGCTTCTGGGAACATTCCTTGATATAATTGATTAGTGACAAATTTTTTGATGAGAATGGCCTTCTCCGTTTCTGGGATGTGGCTGAAGTATTGTGGCCAAGGAAAGGTTATTAAGTCCAATTTTACATACGCTTCATCCTCCATGAAAATGAGCCCAGAACTTTTGCAAAATATGGAATCATACAGTTTCCGGGCTCCTGGTTTGACAGAAACGGCTTGAATTGGGTTCCTTCTAAGTTTTTTCTGTCCGGTACGTCCTAAGCCCAAGTAGCTTTTTAGCACGCATCACGTTAGATGTCGAGGTCCCGATTTTTCCCGCCACATCCCCATCGGAAGCCGATGTTTTCTGTTTGTAGGCATTCTTGACCTATTTGTCGATAGCAGGACTCACAGGACCAGATTGTCGACAACTCCTCGATCCATCTTCAAATGTACAATGTTCTCCATATTTTTTAATAGCTGTCTGTACCGCTCCGACGCTCACATCCTCTTCTTTGGTCTATTTTCTTAATAAGATTCCACTTACAGTACACCACTTTGGCATGATACTTTTTCCTTTTTCTCTTCTCCGGAGTAAGATCACGGGTTTTATAAATGTAATCAAACACTAAATGTTATTAAGATGTTAGAGCATCGGCAGCGGTAAGTGCTATCTAGGTGTTAACCCGGGACACATTCTAGGTCTTATTTTAGCTTTAGCAGTTCATTTGCGCACCAGTACGTGCTAACCTGTTTTCATTTTTGCCACTGTTGACGCACCAATAGGTGTTGTTGTTGTTTGTTGCTATTAGCGCCTGTCAAATCAGGAGCTGGTCGGTATTCAAATTTGGCTCCTGGTTCACTTTTTTAACACCCAGGAGCAAGATAACATCTGGTTGAAAACCTTGCGGTCTCCTTCGAAGTGTCAAAATGGAGTGTTATTATAACTTTGACACCTGACTGCTGCTGAAACTCTTATTACGTTCAGAAATGTGTAAACAAAAGGACGCAGCCAGAAGAACTTGAAGAAAAATTCGGTTACAAATGACCGTTAACATAAGGTGAGAGAAAATTGGACTTCAGACCCATCGGGAGCAGATGCAAACTAAAAGGAGTATCAAACAGGCTGAATCCGTGAAATCGAGGGCTTGGAACCTCAACGAAAAACTTGGATGAATAGTTGATTTCTAACTTTTTGTTTTTGCTGCCTGCGTCAGTTTATGAGGTCACTTTAGTCATCGGATCGTTCACGAACTTGTTTACTGAAAGGCATGAAAGGCATAGCGAATAAAGTATTGCTGTACATATACAACTGTACAATTCTATACTATACTATACTATACTATACTATACTATACTATACTATACTATACTATACTATACTATACTATACTATACTATACTATACTATACTATACTATACTATACTATACTATACTATACTATACTATACTATACTATACTATACTATACTATACTATACTATACTATACTATACTATACTATACTATACTATACTATACTATACTATACTATACTATACTATACTATACTATACTATACTATACTATACTATACTATACTATACTATACTATACTATACTATACTATACTATACTATACTATACTATACTATACTATACTATACTATACTATACTATACTATACTATACTATACTATACTATACTATACTATACTAAACTATACTATACTATACTATACTATACTATACTATACTATACTATACTATACTATACTAAACTATACTATACTAAACTATACTATACTATACTATACTATACTATACTATACTATACTATACTATACTATACTATACTATACTATACTATACTATACTATACTATACTATACTATACTATAGTATACTATACTATACTATACTATACTATACTATACTATACTATACTATACTATACTATACTATACTATACTATACTATACTATACTATACTATACTTTACTATACTATACTATACTATACCACAGAGAACAGACGTACAAGCTAGCCCACGAAACTTGTGTAAAAATCCCAAGACCCTTTTTGATTTTTTGTGAGTTGATATATGATTACGCTTTTTCTAAAACTGGGCACTTTAAAGTTGATTTGTGACTTTCAAACGGCGCAATAGATGGCACTGTTTGTAGTCGATTACTAACGTATTTTTTCGGTAAAAGCATTTGAAATTTTACACACTTTTTTGACGATTTTTTGTTCGAGCTTGTACGTCTGTTCTCTGCGACATTTCATTTTCAAATTATCAAAACGGGCCTTCCGTTTTCTTGTTTACGGATGAGGGGAAGGCTCTGCCCAAAACACAAATTGATGGACGACTCATAACAGAATTTTCCGTCAGATGCATAGTTGCTAAGCGATCTTAGAAGGGGAAATTTTTCGTTTGTTGCATTCGCTCGCGATCGTCTCTAAGTATTATTCAGCAGTGAAACATTTGGAACTGAACTGCTCAAAATGTATCGCTTATATACCAATCGTAGACGCTGGGTAAGGCGAGAATGTTTGGGGGGTAAAAAATTTATACTTCCCCTGCTAAAAGCTACGCGCAATTCTGAGCAAAGATTGCTGCGACAATCAGGAAAACAAAAACAGCTCGGATAGTCTGCTTGTGAATAGTTCACCAACAATGCGCTCAGCAATGATCAGCGACAACTAGAATTTTGAATGTTGCAGATCACCATTGAATGTCTTCGTTGTTGATACATTATTGTAGCATTCGCTTGACTGCCTTATACAGGAAGATAGATGCAACATACGCCTTCCCTGCTGGCTGAAAAGTGGCAAACTTGATTGCAGCAGGTAGGAAAAATAAAATTTTTGTTCCTGTGATGAGTTGGCTCGCTAGGTGATTAGAGGAAATGAGCCAATTTCGGATCCTTGATACTATACTATACTATACTATACTATACTATACTATACTATACTATACTGTACTATTCTATACTGTACTATACTATACTGTACTATACTGTACTATACTATACTGTACTATACTATACTGTACTATACTATACTATACTATACTATACTATACTATACTATACTATACTATACTATACTATACTATACTATACTATACTATACTATACTATTCTATACTATACTATACTATACTATACTATACTATACTATACTATACTATACTATACTATACTATACTATACTATACTATACTATACCATACTATACTATACTATACTATACTATACTATATGTTCACCTTATTTTTTAATAGCTGTCTGTACCGCTCCGACGCTCACATCCTCTTCTTTGGTCTATTTTCTTAATAAGATTCCACTTACAGTGCACCACTTTGGCATGATACTTTTTCCTTTTTCTCTTCTCCGGAGTAAGATCACGGGTTTTATAAATGTAATCAAACACTAAATGTTATTAAGATGTTAGAGCATCGGCAGCGGTAAGTGCTATCTAGGTGTTAACCCGGGACACATTCTAGGTCTTATTTTAGCTTTAGCAGTTCATTTGCGCACCAGTACGTGCTAACCTGTTTTCATTTTTGCCACTGTTGACGCACCAATAGGTGTTGTTGTTGTTTGTTGCTATTAGCGCCTGTCAAATCAGGAGCTGGTCGGTATTCAAATTTGGCTCCTGGTTCACTTTTTTAACACCCAGGAGCAAGATAACATCTGGTTGAAAACCTTGCGGTCTCCTTCGAAGTGTCAAAATGGAGTGTTATTATAACTTTGACACCTGACTGCTGCTGAAACTCTTATTACGTTCAGAAATGTGTAAACAAAAGGACGCAGCCAGAAGAACTTGAAGAAAAATTCGGTTACAAATGACCGTTAACATAAGGTGAGAGAAAATTGGACTTCAGACCCATCGGGAGCAGATGCAAACTAAAAGGAGTATCAAACAGGCTGAATCCGTGAAATCGAGGGCTTGGAACCTCAACGAAAAACTTGGATGAATAGTTGATTTCTAACTTTTTGTTTTTGCTGCCTGCGTCAGTTTATGAGGTCACTTTAGTCATCGGATCGTTCACGAACTTGTTTACTGAAAGGCATGAAAGGCATAGCGAATAAAGTATTGCTGTACATATACAACTGTACAATTCTATACTATACTATACTATACTATACTATACTATACTATACTATACTATACTATACTATACTATACTATACTATACTATACTATACTATACTATACTATACTATACTATACTATACTATACTATACTATACTATACTATACTATACTATACTATACTATACTATACTATACTATACTATACTATACTATACTATACTATACTATACTATACTATACTATACTATACTATACTATACTATACTATACTATACTATACTATACTATACTATACTATACTATACTATACTATACTATACTATACTATACTATACTATACTATACTATACTATACTATACTATACTAAACTATACTAAACTATACTAAACTATACTAAACTATACTATACTATACTATACTATACTATACTATACTATACTATACTATACTATACTATACTATACTATACTATACTATACTATACTATACTATACTATACTATACTATACTATACTATACTATACTATACTATACTATACTATACTATACTATACTATACTATACTATACTATACTATACTATACTATACTATACTATACTATACTATACTATACTATACTATACTATACTATACTATACTATACTATACTATACTATACTATACTATACTATACTATACTATACTATACTATACTATACTATACTATACTATACTATACTATACTATACTATACTATACTATACTATACTATACTATACTATACTATACTATACTATACTATACTATACTATACTATACTATACTATACTATACTATACTATACTATACTATACTATACTATACTATACTATACTATACTATACTATACTATACTATACTATACTATACTATACTATACTATACTATACTATACTATACTTTACTATACTATACTATACTATACCACAGAGAACAGACGTACAAGCTAGCCCACGAAACTTGTGTAAAAATCCCAAGACCCTTTTTGATTTTTTGTGAGTTGATATATGATTACGCTTTTTCTAAAACTGGGCCCTTTAAAGTTGATTTGTGACTTTCAAACGGCGCAATAGATGGCACTGTTTGTAGTCGATTACTAACGTATTTTTTCGGTAAAAGCATTTGAAATTTTACACACTTTTTTGACGATTTTTTGTTCGAGCTTGTACGTCTGTTCTCTGCGACATTTCATTTTCAAATTATCAAAACGGGCCTTCCGTTTTCTTGTTTACGGATGAGGGGAAGGCTCTGCCCAAAACACAAATTGATGGACGACTCATAACAGAATTTTCCGTCAGATGCATAGTTGCTAAGCGATCTTAGAAGGGGAAATTTTTCGTTTGTTGCATTCGCTCGCGATCGTCTCTAAGTATTATTCAGCAGTGAAACATTTGGAACTGAACTGCTCAAAATGTATCGCTTATATACCAATCGTAGACGCTGGGTAAGGCGAGAATGTTTGGGGGGTAAAAAATTTATACTTCCCCTGCTAAAAGCTACGCGCAATTCTGAGCAAAGATTGCTGCGACAATCAGGAAAACAAAAACAGCTCGGATAGTCTGCTTGTGAATAGTTCACCAACAATGCGCTCAGCAATGATCAGCGACAACTAGAATTTTGAATGTTGCAGATCACCATTGAATGTCTTCGTTGTTGATACATTATTGTAGCATTCGCTTGACTGCCTTATACAGGAAGATAGATGCAACATACGCCTTCCCTGCTGGCTGAAAAGTGGCAAACTTGATTGCAGCAGGTAGGAAAAACAAAATTTTTGTTCCTGTGATGAGTTGGCTCGCTAGGTGATTAGAGGAAATGAGCCAATTTCGGATCCTTGATACTATACTATACTATACTATACTATACTATACTATACTGTACTATTCTATACTGTACTATACTATACTGTACTATACTATACTGTACTATACTTTACTGTACTATACTATACTATACTATACTATACTATACTATACTAAGCTTGCCAGATTGCCCGGATTTATCCGGGTTTGCCCGGATATTTGATGCAAAATTTCGAGAAAGTCCGGTCCGGCCCGGTTGCCCGGATATCGTGAAAAAAGTCCGGATATTGCCCGGATTTTTCACAATTTTCACAAAGAAACCAAAAAAAAAATCAAAGTTTTTGAGTAAGTTTCAGCAAAATCGATTAACGGTATGGAAATTTTCAACGGTTGTTTCAAATAATTTCGCTCATTTACTTTTATAAACCTTTAAATATTTAAGTATTCCAAAACCTTTTGGGAAGTCTGCAATTACATTAATAAAATATTAATTTCATTCTTTTTGCATTTTTTCTTTGCTTTTATATATAATAACACCTAAATTTTGCCCGGTTTTTGCCCGGTTTTTGGATTTGAAAAATTGAAATCCATGCCCGGATTTTGCCAGGTTTTTTTGAAAAAATGCCCGGAATTGCTAGGCCCGGATGGGAGTGGAAAAAATTCTGGCAACCTTATACTATACTATACTATACTATACTATACTATACTATACTATACTATACTATACTATACTATTCTATACTATACTATACTATACTATACTATACTATACTATACTATACTATACTATACTATACTATACCATACTATACTATACTATACTATACTATACTATACTATACTATACTATACTATACTATACTATACTATACTATACTATACTATACTATACTATACTATACTATACTTTACTATACTTTACAATACTTTACTATACTATACTATACTATACTATACTATACTATACTATACTATACTATACTATACTATACTATACTATACTATACTATACTATACTATACTATACTATACTAAACTATACTATACTATACTATACTATACTATACTATACTATACTATACTATACTATACTATACTATACTATACTATACTATACTATACTATACTATACTATACTATACTATACTATACTATACTATACTATACTATACCATACTATACTATACCATACTATACTATACTATACTATACTATACTATACTATACTATACTATACTATACTATACTATACTATACTATACTATACTATACTATACTATACTATACTATACTATACTATACTATACTATACTATACTATACTATACCATACTATACTATACTATACTATACTATACTATACTTTACTATACTATACTATACTATACTATACTATACTATGCTATACTATACTATACTAACTATACTAATACTATACTATACTATACTATACACGATCGGCAAGAGCTGATGAGGAGTGAGATTCGTAAATTGATGTTGTTTTTAGAATCCCTCGGATCTGCTGGCAAAGCGGATAAAGGTGAAACTATAGTTATCATGAAACGGAATGAATACAACGAAAAAATACAGAACCTGATAAATGATCAGGAAACTTATGTTAGCCTTGACAAAGACCCGACCAACACAATTCTTAGGAAGATCAATTCCGTTATTACGCAGTGGCATCAGCAAGGTTGCATTGACACAAGAACGATGTATAAACTTAAAGTGTTTCACTGCAACGCCCCCAGAGTGTATAGTCTCCTCAAAACACATAAACAGAGCTGCAAATTATCAGTGTCAGACAGCCAATATCAGCCGACTTTGATACTGCTTAGCATGTCTATGTCATGTGATACTAATTTTTTTTCAGCGACATAAGCTTACAATGTCATGACCAAATTGAATGAACGACATCATGCTTGCTTTGACTTTTTTCTTCTAACAGCCAATAACTACATTTTTTCAACTGTTGCGCAACTTATAACGTGAAATCCATCCCAACTCAGTCAGAAAATGAAATAGAAAGTCGATCGTATGTGTGAGTGGAATGCAAAAATATCATTCAATATTGACATTGTGAACTGACTGACATTGTATATTGGTCATTCAACTGGTAGACGACTTTGATATTCTTTCGATAACATTGACTACTAGACGTTGGTCAGATGGAACGATATTGACTGATATTTATCAGCCTTGCCATATGGATGGTATGCCACTACGCTTGATTGTGTCCACTATCGGCACTGCCAGATATAAAGTAGCAAAATATCTTTCTGGGATCTTGAATAAGATCGCCGGAAACACACAGCACCACATCAACAACAGTTTTGATTTTGTTGACGAGATGCGGAGTGTCGTTCTTCCCTCAGAAACAGTTTTAATTTCACTAGATGTCGTCTCACTGTTCACAAAGGTTCCAGTTGGTTTTGCTTTGAAATCAATTGCGCTACGTTGGGACGAATTAGAACCGCACACAAAAATTCAAAAGGAGGATTTCCTCAATTTATTGAAACTCGTGTTGGAATCAACTTTTTTTCGAATATTGTGGAAAATTCTACGCGCAGAAGTGTGGGGTTCCGATGGGTTCTCCATTGAGTCCGGTGGTTTCTTCTATCGCGCTGGAGCGGATCGAACAGGCCGCGCTCGTCGAACTTCAAACGAAAGGTATCTCGCCGGTGTTCTTCAAGCGGTATGTGGATGACTACTTGGTTGCTGCAAAGGCTGATGAACAATACGAGATCGTCCGGTGGGTTTCATCAAATACTGCAGTTTACCCATGAGGTGAATGATGAAATCAAATCCCTGGACACGATTCTACGCCGGGAAATGATTAACATATCAAAGGAATGGTTCCCCAAAGATGAGAAAGGTAGATATTTGGATTTAAACTCCGTTAGTCCTTTTTCACATAAGAAAAATACTGTGGTCGCTTTGCTGGATAGAGCAATTAGGCTCACCCACACAAGATATAAGTAAAAGACATTAAAAACAGTTAAAAACATATTAAAAATCAATAACTACCCTTCACATCTTGTAACAAATGTAATCAATGAACAAACACACAAAATATACAACAGTTTAAGCGTTTTCAGTAGAAGTAAGACTAATTTTGTAACCATCCCGTACTGCGCCGGTTTGGGGGAAAAATTATCAAGATATTTGAAACAATATGAAACCAATGTCGCCTTTCAACCTATAGATAAAGCTAAAAACATGATTTTCACAAAAACCAAGGACAAAATACCGAAGAACAAAAACGTAAATGCTGTTTATGAAATAAAGTGTGGAGGATGTAAGAAATCGTATTTAGGAGAAACAAGCAAATTTTTAGAAAAACGATTAAAACAACAAAAAACAAATGTATCCGCAAAACAAATAAGCACAGGTATAGCTCAGCACTGTTTGGAAACTGGTCACATTTTCGATTTTGAAAATACAAAAATAGAGAGAGGATAACTGCATACAACGCTAGGATAACTGCCGAATCGATCTATATAAAGTTGAGAGGAGACGATAATGTCGTTAATAGGCAGAGAGATTCCCTAAATTTTAAGACCGCTTATGACCCAATAATATCCAAGTTAACACAGACACTGACAAACAAATGTAAACGCAAAACAAACTGTTCAAAACCAAAATATTTTAGACGTTGGCCAGTCAATTGTAAGTTTAAATTAAAATTTAGATGTGTGATTTTAAAACGTTAAATATAATTTTAGTGTCCACTGGAGAGGAGCGAATGCCATAGTAGCTCGAAACGCATGGACAACTGGAAATTTGTTTCGATTATTTCTAAAACTCACCGAAAAACGTCGATAACTTCGAAGTATAATCAATCGCGATGATAAAACCCAAAATCTAACTTACTCAAGATAGCCGCTCAGCTTCGCCACGCGTTGTAAATCTGGAGCTCTGTCGCTTTACTATCACGCTCCGAGATTTTTGGGGCGACGAACGTGTTAACAGACAGCATCCGACGACTTCACCTTTTGTTGGATTCCCGGACACTCCAGATTCCATGTAAATGCGACTAAGCGGACAAATAAGCAGCCAAAGGACGCAAAGAAGAGCAATACGACGTTGGAATTCCGAAGACAGATCTTTCTTACTGGGTAAGATTTAAAATTTAAGATGCATGGAGAACACATAGAAACAAGAACCTAGCTAAGATCCAAGGGGATCCAAGGAAATAGAACGATCGGGCGAGCAAAAAAGAACAAGAATTATTATCGAGGCTTCGACTCGCTCGTTGGACTCACTCGTCAAAGTAAATAATGATAAATTGTTGTTTTAAGGAGTTTAAGGTTCAGTTATTGATTCTCCTTAAGACGTGATATGAGATTTTTTTTTAAACGAACACACACATATAGGAATTCAGTGAAACTTCTTGTTTCTTCGGAGGTTCTTTCAAGGATTTGATGGCAAGCATCTTACAAATGCTGAAACCACCAGCACACAGAAAGAGTACTATGTATGCCGTGACCGAGATTCGATCTAATGACTTCTGGCTTAGAAGACTTGAACGCTATCCTCTAGGCCACGGTCGGCGACATATTTGTTTTTCCCAAAAGAACTATTTTGATCAACGCAGACATCCCTCTTCCTACCTATGACACTCTAAGTTGGTGTAGAGTGTTCAGTTGACAACTGCCGACGACTGTTTCCCGGAGGATAGCGTTCAAGACTTCTAAGTCAACGGTCATGAGTTCGAATCTCGGTCACGACATACATAGTACTCTTTCTGTGGGCAGGTGGTTTCGTTATATGCTAGCCATCACATCCTTGAAAGCTGTAAGTGCAGAGTTAAATTTCCAGATTTGTTCATTGCAACAAGTTTCACTGAGTGTGTGTGTTCGTTTTTCAAAGCAATGCACAATGGTTAAATTTAAACTAGAGTTCCAAAAGAAAAAATTGAAGCCACAGGTTTGCTTGTCTGAAACCATATATTTCTGAGGGCAGAGTTTAAATCCTGAGAAATATTTTCATAATATCTCAGGTCATTTAACCTAAGGCGATTTTTTTGGCCAAGTTGGCCAAATTTTCCCATTGTGCAATGGTTTTAATTATTCGGCTATATACCTACAACTGGTTTAAATCGATTTCTCATAAATATTTGCCAAATAAGTTTTGGAAAAAAGTTCATTCGCTTATCTCCGACTAACCAGTCCCGATTGCCATTAATTAATAAACACCTGACATTGCCCTTGTTCGTCGTTTCAAGCGTTGCGTTGCTCTTTGGTTCATCGCCGATATTTAACCGAATCAAATTCCTCAGGATTTATGTAAATTTGCAACATTGAAAATTGACACCGCATTGTCGCTCCCGGAAATGGACTGAAATGGAAAATGAATTCCCGATTGAATTTTAATCCTTTTTGCGATGCTGGTATTACTTTTGCTGTGGCCATGGCTGCGGCTAATGACCGTGGGAGAGGTCCCTCCTGAGTCCTGGGTCCTCGGTCCCCCATTCGTCATTGCAGCGCATTGGGATATGAACAAATTATCCGGCCGTTGCGATGGCACCGATACCAGCCAGGGAAATCTATGTATATCTGAATATAATTATCATTAAACTGAAAAACGACGGGGCCAGGAATCATTTTTATCCGGAATGGAAATACCACGGCCCTGGCTGCCGGGAAACCAACTGGTAACATATCAATTGTAATTAATTAATTTTCGATTCCATTCGATTCGACGGGAAAATGTTTCCAACAGTAAGCGGAAAATTTAAGTCAGATCAACAATCGAGGCCGCGGAATAGTCAGGTTTTGTTTGAAATTTTGAACATAAACATTTCTGCAGTTCGAAATAGTTTTGTTACAAAGGATACCAAATTGATTTCACGCACAAAGTTTGATTTAAAAGTTTTCATCATGAATCCCTATAAATGAAAGGTCATTTTTTTCTGTTAAAGGTGATTTTTAAATGCAAAAAAATTAAATAAAAAAATAATTACATCGAGTTGTAAGCTCTTTGGATAATTATGTATAGCATCGATTTCCATCAAATCAACGGTGTTCTAAATGTTGTAAATTAAAAAAAATTTTTTTTTATTAAACTCACCAACAACTTTGATTTTAAAAACAAAACAAATCAAATAAGTTTTCTGAAGACAAAAATCTAAAACCTCTCTCTTTCTCTCGGCATCTTGAATGCGTTGCGCTCGTAATTACCACTTGAAAGTAGACCCGTAAAGTAAAACATTTAATTGAAATTCCATTCCGCCACGCGAAAGAGCAAAGAAATTCCATACAAAGAACCACTTTATCGGCTTCCAGCGTCGGCCGGAAAATTGAATCAAATTACTTAGAAACTCAGCACATTGTCTTTGGCGTATTTCGGAAGCCAAAGGGAAATTTTTTGACTGGGAGTGAGCGTCAGTGAGCAAAAAAGCCTCCAAAAACATGGCCAATAAACACATCGAAACAATAGCCTCAGGGAAGGTAACGTTCCCAACATTCTTGAAGTGTGAGGAAAAAATACTCCCGCACATACAGGCCATTCACACGTTAAATTAAAATGGTGCAAATTACTGCCGCCGAATTTTGGTTGCCTTGGTTGATTTCTGGCGAAAGTGTGTCTGTAACCAACATCCTAAAAATGTCCTTCCCTACGGAATCAAAATATATGCCGGCAGGAAAAAGTGTGACCTTCTCCATTCGGAATCACAGCTTCAAAAGCGAACGTTTGGAATTCCAGTTAGGGGAGATGATGGGAGGGGGCTGCTGGTGTTTCGAAACAGCGAGAAGGCCTAATTTTCACCTCATTTCCAGACGCCAGTGGAATGTTCAAATTATATTCTGCATGCAAAATGGTGAGGAGTTCGGCTGCTGGAATGTTTGGAAGCGATTTCATCTGTTGCTATTTTGGAGCCGAAATGAAATTGAAATATCCAGAATCGAGAGTATTCTGTTTTCTACTCTCTTCCCTTTTATTTGAAAAAGTAGAAATATATATATGCCAAGAATCTTATACGTTTCTGAAGCTCTCATATAAAAAAAAGTCATCCAATTATAATTGTAACGAGAGCCATGCGTGGTGAAACCATCAATCCCGATATATCCTCATTGCCAAACAGTAGTTAATGCCAAGCGTTTTTTCATTTCTGCGCCTGCATTTAATTAATCCAAATGAAAAGCGAACAGCCCCGAAGAAAAATGATTGAGCCCAGCTGCGTCGAGCAGCGTTTTCTCCGTACGCACTGTGGGAAGATGTCATGGACAAAAAAATTGTTCGAGTATTTTTTTCAACTTAAGTACCCACTTTTAAAAAATTTTAACACTACATTTGTGAAAATCGTACAACAAACTAAGAAGCCGTTCACCAAGTGGTGCGGAAAATTTTTTGACGGATTTTATTCCAAGGCCAGGTAAAGGATCGCTGCTCCCTAATTTGATACTCTGGGTATGGGTATGACGATGCATAGTAGCTCCCAGACATTTGGTCTCACCCCAAACAGAATACATTACACCTACTGTGAGCCGATCAATTCTTCAGATTTACTCGGTTCAATTTCTTTGACATCCCATATACGCCAGATCAAGCTATATTTTGTCTTACTATCTTGATCGTCGCGTAGCGAACATTTGTTTTGCAGGACAGCCGTTCGGCATTCTTGCAACATGTCATGCATTGCACTTCTAAATACTGGGTTCGCCGTAGAGTCGCGCGAGCTCGTTGTTCATCCTTTGTCTCTACACTTCGTTTTCCTGTATTCCGCCAAAGATGGTTCTTAACATTCGTCGCTCAAATACTCCGAGTATACGCAGGTTCTCCTCGAGCAATATCCTTATCTCGTGCTCGTAGAAAACAATCGGTCTAATGAGCGTCATGTACAGGTTACACTTCGTGCGAGGGCTAAGTCTTATCGACCGCAGTTGCTTGTGGAGTCCATGGGAGGCACAACTTTCGCTGACCATTCACTGCCGGATCTATCAGCTGGTGTCATTGTCTGCGATCACCGGTAAGCCAAGGCAGACAAAGTCTTCGACTATCTCCAGTTCGTCGTCGTCGATCGTGAACTTTTTTTACTGGACAGGGAGGTTCTGTCAATATTGGGTCCGCTGGCCAGCATATACTTCGTCTTGGACGTATTAATCATTTACCCAATCCATCCGGCTTCGCGTTTCAGTTTGCGATAGTAGATCTCTTCCACCACCGCAGATGATCGTCGAAAATCGTGCCCCGCATTTCGGCCACCGCTCGTCGAGTAACAGCTTCTAACGCCACGTTGAAAATCATGCAGGATAGACCATCGCCTTGTCGAAGCCCCCAGCGCAATTCGAATGAACTCGATAATTCACCCAAGATTCGCACACAGCACTGCGTTCCATCCACCGTCGCCTTGATTTGTCGAGTCAACTTCCCGGAAAAGCCGTTCTCGTCCATGATTTTCCATAGCTCGTCACGGTCGATCGTGTCGTTTGCGCTTTGAAGTCGATGAATAGATGGTGCGTAGAGACTTGGTTTTCACGGATTTGGTATTTTTGGAGGATTTGCCGTAATGTGAATATCTGGATCGTCGTAGACCGTCCCTCTTGAAGTCAGCCTGGAGACTTCCCAAGAATCTGTTTGCTTATGGCGTAAGGCGGCGGAGTTGGATTCGGGATAGCACTTGGTAGGCAGCATCGAGGACAGTGATCGCTCGGTAGTTCTCCCCGGCAAGAAAAAATTCATTCCCGTTCATCGATTCCGCCTCCAAATGAATAAATGGGTGGTTTTCCGAAGGCGCAGCGGCTTTGAGATTCCGAACTTAGAATATTTTCGGTCTTTTTCTGTAGAAGTCCACTTCACGCACCCAAACAGCTTAAAATTTCTTGTTTCTTTCGAATGTACGCAATTGCATTTCAGTGTGTTGGCTCACGGTCCGTTCACTTGGTTCAGTAGCGTGGCGGCTGGTGTTGTTGATATTGCTTGCGAAGACATTCAGTTTCACCCGTGCTTCGATGCTGTGCGGACGTGGCGGTACTTTTTCTATAGCGTCGTGCGTATGTGGAATTGACTACTGTTTCATGTATCAGTGTTCATAAGCTTTACTTACATATGTGATGAAGTGATTTGTGATAATGTGAAGTATTTGAAAAAAAAAAGGATCGGAATATGAATGTAAGTAAACAAAAACTTTTTTTTTTTTTTTTTTTTTTTTTAAACTGTGACCCAAAGATGGTCTTGACTCAAACATTCAGTCAGCGAAACTTTTTTTGTAAAGAAATGAATCCAACTTAGATGAAATTTCAGGGACTAGAAAGGGAAAATTGATGTTGAAAAACATGCGAAAAAAATTCGCCTTGTCTCCCGGTGAGACTTGAACCCACATCTTGCGCCTCTCCGGGGCCCATGTATTAACATTCTACTACAACATCAATTTTCCCTTTCTAGTCCCTGAAATTTCATCTAAGTTGGATTCATTTCCTTTACGTAAACAAAAACTTTAATTATTATATTGTAAATTGAATAACATGTTTTGAATTTTAAATTGAATTCTGAAATAAGAGTTTCTTATCTAAGTTTGTGGCATATCGGCAAATTGAAAATCTAATTAGAGAGCAATTATGATAGACATGAAAATTGATAGGTGGAAAGGTCAAAGCTAGAGCGCTTTTGGGTAGAAGAAACGAATAGATGGTGAAACTGTGAGCTTAGGGCATTGTTTTTTATCGACAGCATGAAACTGCTACTACAATAAGTAGCAACCATCTGATGTACCTGAACAAGTAGCACGCATCGATAGAATTGGTTCAGCAATCAAAACAGCACTTGTGAGCGCTGCTTGTGTGATTTTTTGCCCGGTCGGACGCAATATCATGTGTTCGACCCATCTGGGCTGGTTGTGGGTAGCAATGTGGCTTCTTCGTCACTTACTACAAACAGCCAGCAGGTGCGCGGTAAAGAATCACACAAGTAGTTTCATGCTGTCGATAAAAAACAATGCCCTAAGCTCACAGTTTCACCATCTATTCGTTTCTTCTACCCAAAGCGCTCTAGCTTTGACCTTTCCACCTATCAATTTTCATGTCTATCATAATTGCTCTCTAATTAGATTTTCAATTTGCCGATATGCCACAAACTTAGATAAGAATATATCCCAGCGGCGATCAAAATAAGATAACGAAATAAGAGTTTTGAAGAGTTTTTGTATTTAATAGTCTGAATAACCAATAACCAATACATTCTGAAAAAAATTAACTATTCGTTTAAAATCAGCAGTATCATGCAATGAAAAATTGAAATACAAAAAATTGAACTATTTTCCTACGATCAATTTTGCAAAACCCCATCAAAATTTGAATTATGTTATTCAAATAACATGTTTTGATTCTGTAATTTGGATTATTTAATCCAAAAAACTAACATAATCAAACATTTCAAAATACAGACCCCCGTTCGATTTGGCAACACGCCGGAATTTTATGTTGCCAAAATCGAATGAAATCTGAATCTGAAATCTGAAATCTGAATCTGAATCTGAATCTGAAATCTGAATCTGAAATCTGAATCTGAAATCTTAGTCTGAAATCTGAATATGAAATCTGAAACTGAATATCAAATCTAATCTGAAATCTGAATCTAAGTTTAAAGTGTGAACATTGAATCGGAAATTCATCTGAATTTGGAATCTAAATCTGAAATCTGAATCTAAATTTTATGAAAATTGAATCTGAGATCCATCTGAATCAAAATTTTGATTTCTAAAATAACCTTATGTATTTTTTGCAGTCAAATTGCTTGATTTACCTTTTTTGCGATTTCCATTATTGATAAATGTTGGGATGTATATATTATTTTTTTGTGTTCATACTTTATTCAAGTTTTTGTCCATTTTCAGATGAATTTTACATACACATGAATTATTCTCATAATTGTAAAATCTATGATTTTTATAGAATATATTTGAACATTCATAAAATTTCTTTTTGAATAAATCCAGTTAATTCTACAACGAATCTGCAAAATTCGTTCGTTTCAAATCCGAAATACCTTTTTATGTCCCGGCAATGGTTATGTTCATGTTTTGATTGTATTTCATTTTGTACCATTGAAATAAAAAATAAATTTAAAAAAAATCTTTTAAATTTTCCTTCCTTTTTTCCTACTTGCTTTTAAATGCTGAAATCCGAAACTCCTTCTTCAATAAACGTATACAATAATAAGAAAGGATAAATTCAGAGAAAATCTGTAAGTATAATAATGTAGAAAACATTTTCAAAATGACAAATCAAACAAAGTTTACTGTTGAACTTTTTATTGCAAAGTTCCTAGAAAAACATTTTTGAAATTTCATTATTTTATAAACATAAATTTATTGCAACTATAGAGTGTCGTTGAAATACAATCATCTTCTATCTTTTTTTAAATCTTTTAAAAAATAACTTAAATGCACTCTGTTAAAATTTTCAAAAGATTTATTTTCAATTTAATTAACCTTCATCAATTTTGAAAAATTTTCATATTTATTTATAATTAAATTCAAACGATGACAATTATTTTCAATGGGCTCTGCAGAAAAGTATAGAAAAAACGGACGAAAAACTTACAGCGCAGCTCGGATCCGAATCCCATCCTATGTATGCACCCTTCGGGCATCAAGCTCTGGTAGGATGTCCGAGGGGCGTTTCTTCCGCTCTCGGAGCTTTCGGATGAATCACAAGGAACTCACTCGAAGGTCGCGTTCACCTTCGGCGACTCCGGCTGCAATTTTGTTTCAACTGCTATTTCGCATTTTCGCTCCGGATTTATTTCGCTGCGAAGCGGAAAATTCATTCAAAAATCACTGGGTCATAGTCCAATTTTTTGCCCTTTTTGTTGTAGAGTTGATATTTATAAAATGTTGAAGCATTCTAGTGAGGTACATATATTCCCATGGAAAAGCATTGAAAAGAGGCTACACCACTACATGTTCATCGAACAAACGCGAGGGAGAAGAGTAAACAACTCGTAGCAGTTTTAAAATTTTGCGAAATGATCGACTTGATCGACAAGGTGGGGGTGTAGCTATTGTCATCAATAGTCGTGTCAAATTTAGACTTCTTCCTTTTTTCAATACCAAAGTCTTAGAAACAATTGGAATTGAATTAGAAACGTCTATGGGGAAAATTATAATTATTGCCGCACATTTGCCCTTTCAATGCAGCGGTGAACAGAAAAATTTTTTGAAGGGAGATTTACAAAAACTCACTAGAAATAAATCTAAATTTTTTATTATTGGTGACTTTAATGCAAAACACCGATCTTGGAATAATATTTCAACAAATTCAAATGGGAATATTTTATTTAATGAATGCTCTGCAGGTTATTACACTGTTGAATATCCTAATGGGCATACTTGTTTCTCTTCGATTAGAAATCCCTCCACAATTGATTTGGTTCTAACGGATTTAGGCGAGCATTGTAGTCAATTAGTTACTCATGCGGACCTCGATTCAGACCACCTTCCAGTAACTTTTTCTTTATCCCAAAGTCCCATTGAAAACCCTTTAAAATCAACTTTTAACTTTCAAAAAGCTGACTGGGAGCGATATAGGAATTTTATTGAACGTAATTTAGATGTAAACGTTCCACTGAATTCAATTGAAGATATTGATTTGGCTGTAGAAAATTTGACAACTTCAATAGTCAATGCTAAAGCTGCTTCAATACCCAAAGTTAAACATAAATTTAATCAACCTTTAATTGATGATGATCTTCAGTTTTTGATACGACTGAAAAACATTCGTCGACGCCAATATCAACGTACTAGGGATCCTTATTTGAAATTTATTTATTGCGACCTTCAAAAAGAGATCAAACGTCGTTTAAATTTCATTCGTAATGAAAATTTTGCCAAAGCAGTAGAGGACATAAAACCCTACTCAAAGCCGTTTTGGAAATTAACTAATATTCTGAAAAAGCCCCAGAAGCCAATTCCTACTTTGAAAGATGGGGATAAACTTCTTTTAACTAACGCAGAAAAAGCTCAAAAATAAGCCCAACAGTTTGAGTCTGCTCATGATTTTAATTTAAACGTTGTTAGTCCAATTGATGCTCAAATTTCCCTTGAATTTGATGATATTTTTTCTAAGCAAAATGTATTTGAAAGTTCCTGTGAGACAAATATTGATGAACTTAAATTGATTTTCAAAAAATTCAAAAATATGAAAGCTCCGGGGGAAGATGGGGTTTTCTATATTCTTATTAAAAAGTTGCCTGAAAGCACTTTAAATTTTTTAGTTAAAATCTTCAATAAATGTTTTCACTTGGCTTATTTTCCCAATAAATGGAAAAATGCCAAAGTAACTCCAATTTTGAAACCTGGTAAAAGTGCTTCAGAGCCTTCAAGTTATCGACCAATTAGTTTGCTTCCTTCTTTAAGTAAACTATTTGAGAGAGTTATTTTGAATAGAATGATGATTCACATTAATCAGAATTCTATTTTCCCTGATGAACAATTTGGTTTTCGTCATGGGCATTCTACTACACATCAACTTTTGAGTGTAACTAATATGATTAACGCTAGCAAATCTGAAGGTTATTCAACTGGTGTTGCTCTTCTAGATATTGAAAAAGCATTTGACAGTGTTTGGCACAAAGGTTAAGTAGCTAAATTAGCTCGATTTGATTTTCCTGTATATCTCACCAAAATTATTCAAAATTATTTGACTAGCCGAACCTTACAAGTAAGCTATCAAAATTCATGCTCTGAAAGGACTCCCATTAGAGCTGGGGTCCCTCAGGGCAGTATACTTGGGCCGATTTTATACAATATTTTTACTTCTGATCTTCCTGAT
Source organism: Uranotaenia lowii (assembly GCF_029784155.1). Classification (NCBI taxonomy): domain Eukaryota; kingdom Metazoa; phylum Arthropoda; class Insecta; order Diptera; family Culicidae; genus Uranotaenia; species Uranotaenia lowii. The sequence goes on from NC_073692.1 coordinate 76,844,155, forward strand.
GTACCAGAAGGAAAAGGTAGAAGATTATTTGTTGATGATACTTTGCTTTCAGCCAAAGGTCGGAATTTACGGGTGGTACGCAGTAGATTGCAACAAAATTTAAATTCCTTTTTGAATTACTTGAAAATGTGGAAAATTTCTCCTAACGCTTCCAAAACTCAACTTATTTTATTTCCCCATAAGCCAAGAGCTAAATTTTTAAAACCTAATGAAAATCATTCCATAACTTTGAATGGGGTTTCATTAGAATGGTCTGATCACGTGAAGTACTTGGGACTCACACTTGATCTGAATCTTACTTTTAAAAATCACATTGAAGATCAATCTAAATGTAATAAATACACTAAATCTCTTTATTCTCTCATCAACAGGAAATCGAAGTTGTGTCTGCGAAATAAGATTCTTATCTACAAACAGGTGTTCCGACCAGCGATAATGTATGCAGTTCCGATTTGGTCTAGCTGCTGCGCGACGAGGAAGAAAGCCATCCAGAGGATTCAGAACAAGGTTCTGAAAATGATTTTGCGGCGTCCACCTTGGCACAGCACCGAAGATCTTCATCGGATTGCGGGCATGGAGTCTATCGAGGAGATGGCCAACAAAATCATCTCCAACTTCAGAGGCAAATCGATGCAGTCTTCCATCGCAGAGATTCGTTCTCTTTACGATTAAATTAGTTTTTAGGATATAGTTTAGGCTTAAGTTTATATATAAATATTTTTTTCTCTATACAGGATATTCTCCTATAAATCAAATAATTTATTGCTATAGCAAATTTAAATCAAATAAACAATGTTTAATATTTACTAAATTAAAGAGTTGAACTGATCATAATTGATCTGAACACTTAATATACTGTAATAATATAACTTGAATGTAATGATTAAAAGGCTAATAAAGACTTATTTAAAAAAAAAAACTCGTAGCAGTTGGGCAGTTGATTTTAGTAAGTCATGCAGGGCGGTTGAATAAAAGTCAGCTTACATAATAAGTGGTAACGTGACTCGACATTTGTAGATGGGCATATTACCCCTTCCTTCCATTATACCGGTAGCTCTTCTGTGTCCCAGATCAAGACTTTCTACCGGGCGTAGGTAATTGGTCAACTTCTCCGGGCCCATTTTGATGAGTTCAGCTACGATGCCATCCTGCATGTGCGCTGTTTAGGTGTTCATCAAAGTGCTGCTTCCACCTTTTATTCAACTCTCGATTGTCCATCAGGATGCCTCCGACATTATCCCGGGACATTACAGTTTGCAGAACGAAGCTTTCGCAAGATGCGTTGAATTTCTGATGGAACTTTCGTGTTTCTTGAGAACGATGTACCTGCTTCAGCTCCTCGAGCTCCTCCTCATCCAGGCGGCGCTTTTTTTTTCTATAAAATTCCGACTCGCTGTCTCTTCCGCTGTCGGTGATTTTCCATATCTTTACGGGTGCCTCTTTGTGCTACTTCCATCACCCTCCTACACTCCTCTTAGAACCAGTCGTTCCGTCGAGTTCGTTCCACATGACCGATGGCGTTCTCCTCAGCACTGTTGATCCTCGAGAGGGGCATTGTCATGCTCGCCCTCTGCCGGCAGCGCTGCTTCGAGCGATTGCGCGTAGTCTGTCGCGAGCTCAGGTTGCTTCAGTCGTGTGATATTTAACCGAGGCGGGCATCGGTTTTGTATGTTGTTCACTACGGAGAGATTCGAGCGCATAACTATGAAGAGGTCGTCAGACTGGGAGTCACTGGAAGGTCGTTGAGTCAGATCCCGGTGGAGCTTGTCGAGCTGGTGCCATTGGAAGGTCATCGAGTCGCAGCAAGGGAGTCGTGACCAGAATTCATCTAGAAGGTCTTCGGACCAAGGATCAAGGGAGGTCTTTAGGTCAGGAGTCTAATGGAGGTCGTTTAGGGAGGAATCACGTAAGGTTGACGAATCGGAGCCTCTGGAAAATTGTTGAAAGGTATCATAATCCAAGAAAGGTCAACAAACCATTGAAAGGTCGTCAGTGCGGATTATTGTATACATCAACCAGCCATCTCACACAAATAATATTGGTTTTTGCAAATTTTGACAAAAAATAAAATTACCTATCCCCCTGTTCTGGCACGAACAGGTCGATGTGAAGTACCAAAAGTAGCAAAAATTGCCAGTAAATCATCGCTATGCTGCTAGCATTGATGGCAAGCAGTGCGCGCCAGACCATCGGCTAAGATTGGAACCGAAGTGGATTTTCCGTAGGGTCGAGCCAAAGTCGTTCCTTGGATCGACCTCTTTTCCCGACCAACCACCACAGGCAAAGGATCGCCAAATCAGAAACCCGGAGTGGCCAAACCCGGAGCGCCCAAATGGGCGAGTCAGATGCCAGAAGGGCCAAAGTCAGTTGTGCGTCAGAGTGTCCACCTAAGTTTATTGTAATTTGTAATTAAGTTGAAGTATGAATACAGTCCACTTTTGTTATCGATGTGTGAAAGAGTGTGTATTTATCCTGCAAGTGAATCTGATGCTATTGCGCAAACCGTAAGGGTCATTCCTGAACACCCCCTAAATCTGAATCTGAAGAGAGTAGGCATCTTTGTGAAAGGAGAGAAGCTGCAGATTTTTTTTTATAACTAAGTCTATATTAGCCTTTTAATCATTACATTCAAGTAATATTATTACAGTTTATTAAGTGTTCAGATCAGTTATGATCAGTTCAACTCTTTGATTAAGTAAATTTTAAACATTGTTCATTTGATTTAAATTTGTTCGAGCGATAAATTATTTGATTTATAGGAGAATGTCCTGTCGAGAGAAAAAATATAAATGTATAAACTTATCTCTGCGATAGAAGACTGCATCGATTTGCCTCTGAAGTTGGAGATGATGTTTTGGCCATCTCTTCGATCGATTCAATGCCCGCAATCCGATGAAGATCTTCGGTGCTGTGCCAAGGTGGAAGCCGCAAAATCATTTTTCTGAATCCTCTGGATGGCTTTTTTCTTTTTCGCGCAGCAGCTAGACCAAATCGGAACTGCATACATTATCGCTGGTCGGAACACTAGCTTGTAAATCAGCATCTTATTCTTCAGGAAAAGTCGGAATTTCTTGTTGATGAGAGAATAAAGAGATTTAGTGTATTTATTACATTTAGATTGAATATCTTCAATGTGATTTTTAAAAGTAAATGTATGGAATAAGTATGGAATGATTTTCATTAGGTTTTAAAATTAAGCTCTTGGCTTATGGGGAAACAAAATAAATTGAGTTTTGGAAGCGTTAGGAGAATTTCCACATTAACAATAAGTAATTCAAAAAGGAATTTAAATTTTGTTGCAATCTACTGCGTACCACCCGTAAATTCCGACCTTTGGCTGAAAGCAAAGTATCATCAGCAAATAATCTTTTACCCTTTCCTTCTGGTACATCAGGAAGATCAGAAGTAAAAATATTGTATAAGATTGGCCTAAGTATACTGCCCTGAGGGACACCAGCTCTAATGGGTGTCCTTTCAGAGCATGAATTTGGATAGCTTACTTGTAAGGTTCGGCTAGTCAAATAATTTTGAACAATTTTGGTAAGATATACGGGAAATCAAATCGAGCTAATTTAGCTACTTAACCTTTGTGCCAAACACTGTCAATAGCTTTTTAGATACCAAGAAGAGCAACACCAATTGAATAACCTTCAGATTTGCTAGCGTTAATCATATTAGTTACACTCAAAAGTTGATGTGTAGTAGAATGTCCATGACGAAAACCAAATTGTTCATCAGGGAAAATAGAATTCTGATTAATGTTAATCATCATTCTATTCAAAATAACTCTCTCAAATAGTATACTTAAAGAAGGAAGCAAACTAATTGGTCGATAACTTGAAGGCTCTGAAGCACTTTTTCCAGGTTTCAAAATTGGAGTTACTTTGGCATTTTTCCATTTATTGGGAAAATAAGCCAAGTGAAAACATTTATTGAAGATTTTTACTAACAAATTTAAAGTGCTTTCAGGCAACTTTTTAATAAGAGAATAGAAAATCCCATCTTCCCCCGGAGCTTTCATATTTTTAAATTTTTTAAAAATCAATTTAAGTGCATCAATATTTTTCTCACAAGAACTTTCAAACACAATTGGTTTTGAAAGAATGTCATCAAATTTTGGGGAAATCTGAGAATCAATTGGACTAACAATGTTTAAATTAAAATCATGAGCAAACTCAAATTGTTGGGCTAATTTTTTAACTTTTTCTGCGTTAGTTAAAAGAAGTTTATCCCCATCTTTCAAAGTAGGAATTGGTTTCTGAGACTTTTCAGAATTTAAGTTAATTTCCAAAATGGCTTTGAGTAGGGTTTTATGTCCTCTACTGCTTTAGCAAAATTTTCATTAAGAATGAAATTTAAACGACGTTTGATCTTTTTTTTGAAGGTCGCAATAAATAAATTTCAAATAAGGATCCCTAGTTCGTTGATATTGGCGTCGACGAATTTTTTTCAGTCGTATCAAAAACCGAAGATCATCATCGATCAAAGGTTGATTAAATTTATGTTTAACTTTGGGTATTGAAGCGGCTTTAGCATTGACTATTGAAGTTGCCAAATTTCCTACAGCCAAATCAATATCTTCTATTGAATTGAGTGGAACATTTACATCAAAATTACGTTCAATAAAATTCCTATACCGCTCCCATTCAGCTTTTTGAAAGTTAAAAGTTGATTTTAAAGGGTTTTCAATGGGACTTTGGGATAAAGAGAAAGTTACTGGAAGGTGGTCTGAATCGAGGTCCGCATGAGTAACTAATTGACTACAAGGCTCGCCTAAATCCGTTAGAAACAAATCAATTGTGGAGGGATTTCTAATCGAAGAGAAACAAGTATGCCCATTAGGATATTCAACAGTGTAATAACCTGCAGAGCAGTCATTAAATAAAATATTCCCATTTGAATTTGATGAAATACTATTCCAAGATCGGTGTTTTGCAGAAAAAATTTAGATTTATTTCTAGTGAGTTTGTGTAAATCTCCTATCAAAAAATTTTTCTGTTCACCGCTACATTGATAAGGCAAGTATGCGGCAACAATTATAGTTTTCCCCATTGAAGTTTCTAATTCAATTCCAATTGTTTCTAAGACTTTTGTATTAAAGAAGGAAGAAGTCTTAAATTGAGACGACTATTGATGACAATAGCTACACCCCCACCCAAGTCGATCATTCCGCAAAATTTTAAAGAAAGCATTGCTTCTCAAGTTATTGTCTGGTTTAAAAAAGTTTTAGTTATGAAAGCAATATGTAGGTTTTGAGTTTTCAAAAATAATAAGAATTCATCTTGGTTAGCTAGTAAAGATCTAGCGTTCCAATTCATAATATTTAAACATCTATTTGGATCCATGAGGGAATCGTAAAGTCATAGTTATTTTGTTAGCATAATTAAAAGAAGTTTGGAATGCTTCAAACATTGAATTTGCTTTCAACATAAATTGCATCATTTCCATTAAATTTTGATGCAAAAATTTTAATTTTTCCTCAGTAATCTCACCCAAATCAACAATATTGTAAGGATCAGAAAATAAAGGAGAAGAACAGGTATTTGAATTTGAATTTTGGGGACTTTCCCAAGCCTTCGTATGAACGTTTAGACTTGGTTTTTTCCCATTTTTATTAGTTATGCCTGAAGAGGGCAACCCATTTTCAACCACCTCTGAGAACGTTAAACAATGAGTCTGTGGCGCAGAATCAGCACAGGTAACATTAAAATCACTTCGAGCATTACCAAGACGTAATTCCAATGTAGGTTGAGGCTGACTGCGAATAGGCAGACTGTTTGCCGGTTTGACGTGTGAAGACGAAAAACAGGAAGGAGGAGAAGAAACTTTTCTGGAAACTTTGGGATTTTTCCTAGAAGCAATAATTTTTGCTCTAACGGGATAGTCTATAGAATTTGAAGAATGATTACCTGCGCAATTCGCACATTTGAAAAATTTTGTTTGTGGTTTATCACCACCAAAAAGGCATTTAGATTTTTCATGATCGAATGAGCCGCAAAGCATGCATCTGGCATTCATTCTACAATTTTTAGTGCCATGACAAAAAGCTTGACAACGACGACATTGCGTATTATTTTGTAGAAAATTGGTAGAAGATTTTCGAAAAGGTTCAAATTTGACTCTTAAATGAAACATAAGACGAGCCTTCTCAATAATAATTATAATAATGATATTTATTAGAGACGTTTTAACCTTGAGAGGTCATTCGGGTCTGAAGCGAGCCTTCTCAAGAATTTGTAAATCATCAACCTGATCCTTTCTAAAATGGATCCAATAAAGCTCAGGAGCAAAACCAACACTATTGATGTTATTCGTGTTGGTTCTATTCCTCATTTCCTCATTCAAGTAATAATCTGAGAAAAACCTAACAAAGAATTTTATTCAGTTGTGATATCATCCGGTGTCTGATCGCCTGTGAGACCACGAAGTACAACTTTAAAAGGACGATCACTTCTAGTGTCGTACGTAAAAAATTGGTGTTTTTTATTATTCAAATAATTTAAATTTTTTTGGAAATTTTCAAAAGATTCCACCAATATATGAGCAGTTCCTCTTCGACCGATTTGAAAAGAAATCTTCACATCCTTGACGGAAGTGACGATTTCTTTCCGAAAGGCATTAAAGTCAGGAATTGTGACCGTAATTGGTGGAACCTTTTCATTTTTAAAGGTATAAGAAGAAGAAGGTTTCTTAGTACTCTTAAATATCAGAATTTGATATGAATATTTCCTTATCACCGATGCTATGAAGAGCATCGAATGAATTGGAAATTTCACCTTTTTTGGACGATTGACCTTAATTAGGTTCGGCAATCCGTTTTCTTCCGGCTCTTGAGCCAGCCGATGACTTCTCCATGCTGGAAAGAAAAGAGAAAAGTATGAATTAAAGAAAATTAAAAAAAAATTTAGCACTGAAAAGTGCTGATTGAAAACAGGTAAGGATAAAATAAATTATGTTAAATGTTCCTGCAGGTACACACCAACGATACGATGCTCCGGCGTTTGTGTTGACGGCTCAACGGTACAGATGGAAGTGGCAGAAAGCCTATGGTAAATATTACCTGTCCTGCATTAAGCTCAAGTAGTAGGTGTGGTATCCTGAGCGTGCAGACTGAGTTAAACCTACACAATTTCGGGTATAACGAAATGAAAGTGTAAGTGATGAGAAGACGAGTTCTAGATCGGACGTGCTCGAATAAAGTACTGCGGCTATAGTTATATGTCCAACCGAAAGTAACGCGTGTTTTCCTTATTCCGAAAAGTCTAGATTTTATAGTGGCGACGCAGGAAAATGTAAGTGCCATATAATTGCAATAAATAAATCAATTCTAAAAGAAGTGGAAAATAGAAATTCAAATTCAATCGGGCATTATTCGTCGGCGCTACGCCACCAGAGAAAAAAAAACGTGGCATGAAATATTTCCTCATACGAGTGTGAAAAGGAAAATAGAGAGAAATAATGAGTCTTTCTCATCTGGATGTGTAGATGTAAGTGTAAGCATACAAATAAATATTGAGATGTGGAATGATGGAAATTGTTGCGTTTGAATGATGAAACAAGTGAAAATTTGCAATTCTTATATGGTGTACTAATGGGAGTGATCCGGGGGGAAGTGAAAAACAAATTATACTAGAGTGTTTGTGCTCATAACTGAGTTGTATGTACCAACAGAAATGGTGAGTAACTATCTTTTCTTTATTTACGGACGACAGTGTACCTACCAGCTACAGTTTTTTGTTGCGATCCACGTAAAACTTGATGTTTCTCTGTTCCATATGCGGTACAGTACACACACCGCCGAGGAAAACTTTCATCTCTTTCGCATTCCATCCGCTGGATACCTAGATTCTTTTACCTATCTTGCTCTATCCGAGAGAGATAAAATATAAGATGGGATCACCATAAAGGTATCGTCAACAAGAAATCTTAAATAGATTGAGTGAAGAAATATGATAGTGTACGTGTGGTGGGATCACCAAGGCGGTATCGTCTGATTGAAATATTTCAACTGAGGACTGATGTATCGATATGGTGGGATCACCAAGACGGGATCGTCTAAGTATTAGTGTTAGGAATTTCTGCTCATGTCCGTATGAAAGAAGTACCGTTATCCAATTGGAATTTTCATTACTAACGGTTTTCGGTGTCTCGATACGATAATTTTATTTGTCCACAGTAAACCAATCAAAGCAATTGAATTGAAACTAATTTTATTCTAAAGAATTGACAAGAACGCATTTTTGACGATGGATGATGACTAAGTGCGGGTTCGCAAATTTCATTGAACGCGTAAATACTACGTGTTCGTAGCTGCTCCAAGCATTGATTCATATTTGGAAAAATATATTTATAAAGGCGGGATCGCTAAGTGATTGATGAAAGTGGGATCACTATAGTTCAATATTTCAAAAAAAAAAAAAAAAAGAATCATCGCTGCATGCGTCGAAGGCGGGTTCGCTGGATGGTGAATATGGAACAAAATGAGTGCAAAGAAGAATCATATGATAATTCGTGGCGGATTCGCCAATACAGTTATATCGAAACACAAGTAAAATAACTAGCGGGATCGCTAAAAGAGACGTTTATGTGTTGGTTCGGTGGGGATCCACCGAAGTTCTTATCGATGCCTTATGGTTCAAATAAGAATGTTGTTTTTATTAAGCTCTGGAAATAATATTCAATTCCAAATAAACAATTTTTATGTCTTTTTATCAATAAAACGAGTGCCTGACGAATGATGCCCCTTTTTATATAGTTGGGAAAAAAGTGTCCTACATACACAATACAATAGGTATAATTGTTTTTTATACATAGGTCGCGAAACGATTGTCGCATTAGGCCTTTCATCACGACTATTGAATCCGCTCAATTGCCGTTGGCATGGAGCAAATGGAAAAGAGATCTGGAAGCTTATTTTGAGTCTGAAAAAATCAATTCTCAGCACGACAGACGATCAAAACTCTTATATCTGGGCGGATCGGATCTCCGAGATATTTTTGATAACTTACCCGGAATCGAAAACGTGCCGCATGTTCTTAAGGATCCTCCATATTATGATTTGGCAATTTCTAAATTGGATGCACACTTCGAACCGTTCCGTCGTCGAAGATATGAACGTCATTTGTTTCGAAAAATTTCCCAGAAACCATCTGAAAGATTTGCCGATTTTGTATTACGTTTAAGAACACAAGTCAAGCGCTGTGAGTACATGGAGCCAGAAGAGATGATATTGGATCAAATTGCTGAAACTTGTTCATCTCAGAAACTAAAGGAAAAATTACTTAAAAAGGACATGTCATTGCAAGAAGTTGAGTCTCTCGGAATAAGCATGGAAGAAGGTGAGCGTAGAAGCAAAGAGTTTCGAGCTCCGATGTCTGGTGAGGTGAATAAAGTTGACAAATGGCATATGAAGGCAATAGACAGGAAGCCTCGATTCCAAAATCAAAGATTCCGAACCGATTTTTCATCTCGCGTTGGTTTTAGTCGTCCGAATGAATATCGCCGAAATATAACTGCTCCTAGGGCATCGGGTTCGATACCAGTCTGTTTTGGATGTGGCTGGCGTGGTCATGTGAAGGGCTCTGATATCTGTCCAGCACTAAATGCTAATTGTGGAAAATGCAATGGGCGAGGCCATTTTCCTCGGCAGTGTAATAAACGCCCTAATAATGAAGAACGTCCGACACATCAACAACCCAAACGAATTCGAACTATTGACGAGGAAGTCAATGAACAAAGTAATGACTATCTTTTTTACGCCATGGGAGAAAACATCTTTCCATTTGTAGTTGGAGGGGTTGAAATTCCTATGATCATGACTCCGGAGCTGCGGCCAATATTATCACAGAAACAGTTTGGGATCAAATGAAAAAACGTAATGTGGAAGTCTGGGCAATGACCACAAAACAAGATCGAATTTTCAAAGGCTATGGATCTGACTGCCCTCTACAGATTATTGGAAGCTTCGAGGCAATCATCAAGGGGGGTGACAATCAAGTGGAAGCCAAATTCTACGTGGTAAAACATGGCCAAAAGTGTCTGCTCGGCGACGAAACAGCTAAAATGTTGAAGGTATTAAAAGTTGGTTTTGACATTGCGAGTGTTTTGCAAGAACCACAAAAAGAATTCCCAAAATTCAAAGGCGTCATCGTAGAGATTCCAATTAACGATACGGTACAACCGGTGCAGCAAGCATATCGTCGAGCCCCATATGCCTTGGAGGATAAAGTAGAGGAAAAGTTACGAATCTTATTGGCTCAGAGTATTATTGAACGCGTGAAAGGTCCGTCTCCTTGGGTATCACAAATGGTTCCGATTCTCAAAGATTCCGGAGATGTTCGTTTATGCATCGATATGCGACGTGCAAATCAAGCCGTTATGCGAGAGACTCATCCATTGCCGACGGTGGATGAACTTCTGGGATCGGTAAGTGGAGCAAAACTGTTCTCAAAGGTAGACATCAAGGAAGCTTACCACCAATTGGAAATATCGGAGAAGTCTCGTCCAATAACCACGTTCATAACTAAAAATGGCTTATACAGGTAAATTCTTTCTTATTTTATTCGGTTAAAATTTTATTAACAAAATCAAATTGACTTAATTCTCTGTCAAAAAAAAGAAATACAAATACAATTATTGATCACTACTCATTGTTTTAATTTATACCATCAGATATCGAAGACTCATGTTTGGGGTGAGTTGTGCGCCAGAGGTTTTTCAAAAAACCATGGAAACAGTGTTGGCTGGACTAAAAGGGCTTCTCATATATCTCGACGACATTGTTGTATTTGGGGCTACTAAACAAGAACACGACAGCAGATTGAATGCGTTACTGGTTCGTCTGAACGAGTATGGAGTACTGTTGAACAATCAAAAGTGTTTGTATGGCGTTAACGAGTTAGAATTTTTAGGACACATACTTAACACTGAAGGAATCCGTCCAACAGAACATAGAATGAAATCCATCCAATGCTTCAGACAACCGAAAAATGTTTCGGAGCTTCGCAGCTTTCTTGGGCTTGTGACGTATATAAGTCGATTTGTTCCTCACCTGACTACTAAAACTGAACCACTTAGAAAATTATTGACTAAAGGTTATACTTTTACATGGGATCGAGAACAAAACGAAGCTTTCGAGAATATCAAACGCGTGGCTGGAAACGTAGGGTATCTGGGATTCTTTGATCGAAATGACAAAACCAAATTAGTAGCGGATGCAAGCCCAACTGGGTTAGGAGCTATATTGTTTCAAGAAAATGCACAGGGAGAGACAAAAATTATTGCTTTTGCTAGTACATCGCTGACAGATCTCGAGAAAAAGTACTTCCAAACAGAGAAAGAAGCTCTGGCTCTAGTTTGGGCTGTTGAAAAGTTCAAACTTTATTTGCTAGGAAAACGATTTCAGCTTATTTCAGACTGCAAAGCACTGAAGTTTTTATTAAGCCCGCGCTCACGTCCTTGTCCTCGCATTGAACGATGGGTCCTGCGCATTCAATCTTTCGACTATGAGGTAATTTATGAACCCGGTGTGACAAACCTAGCAGATGCTCTATCGCGTCTATCGGTATCAGTAGCGGAACCTTTTGACACCAAAGCAGAACTATACGTACACCTATTAGCAACATATGCCGTCCCTAATGCCATATCTTTAGAAGAAGTTATACAAGCCACTGAAGAAGATGACTTACTCCAAGAGCTTTTGCGTAATTTGAACTCGGAAATATGGACTGGCAATGTAAAGCATTTTAAACCGTTCAAATCAGAAATTCATACATCTCAAGTGGCAATAATGAGAGGCGATCGATTGGTTATACCATCAAAACTTCAGCAACAGATTTTAGCATGTGCACATGACGGTCACCCAGGAATATGTTTGATGAAAAGGAGATTGCGACAAAAGGTATGGTGGCCTAAAATGGATGATCAAGTAGAAAATTTTCTCAAAAAGTGCCATCCTTGTACGTTAGTATCTGCATCGGGACCTCCAGAACCTATGAAAAGAACAAAAATGCCATCTAGACCGTGGGCAGCGATAGCTGTTGATTTTTTAGGTCCCCTTCCAAGTGGCCATAACTTGCTCGTCATGATCGACTACTATAGTCGGTTTGCTGAAGTGGTGGTCATGAAACAGATCACAGCTGACCTTACGATAAAGGCTTTATTTGAAACATTTAGTCGATTTGGGATCCCTGAGACATTACGAACTGATCAAGGACCGCAGTTCGTAAGCGAAGCATTGCAGACATTTTGTAAAGAGTATGGTATATTACATCAGAAAACGACTTCGTATTGGCCTCAAGCAAATGGGGAAGTTGAGAGGTTTAACAGAAGCATATTAAAACGTTTAAAAATTTGCCAGGAAGTGCTTAAATCTGATTGGAAATGGGAACTAAGAAACTTCTTACTCATGTACAACTCAACGCCGCACTCAGTCACTGGAACCGCTCCATCTGCTTTAGTGTTTGGGAGGGTCATGCGAGATAAACTTCCCACCATAAACACAGATCCAAAAATAACGGATGAAAATGTTAGAGACCGCGACTGGGAAAGAAAATTACTAGTTGCCGAAAACGTTGATAATCGAAGGGGAGCTAAACCGTCTGCGTTGAAAGAGGGAGATGTAGTTGTAGCAAAACGCATGCAGAGGGATCATAAGTTATCCAGTAATTTTTATCCTGAAAAATTGAAGATCTTAAGACGTACCAATACAGATGTAGAGCTGCAATCTGAAGAAACGGGGAGAGTTTATCATCGAAATGTTGCTCATTTAAAACCTATGTCTCAAGATTCAGAAGAAACCGAGAAGACGACCAATCAAGGAAACCAAGCACCAGAACAGCAACCGACGAGAGAACAACGGCCTACTCGAACAGCGCAGAAACCAGGTTACCTACAGGACTACGTTGCTCAAGTATCTGACTCTTAAGAAAAGGAGGGATGTGGTATCCTGAGCGTGCAGACTGAGTTAAACCTACACAAGTTCGGGTGTAACGAAATGAAAGTGTAAGTGATGAGAAGACGAGTTCTAGATCGGACGTGCTCGAATAAAGTACTGCGGCTATAGTTATATGTCCAACCGAAAGTAACGCGTGTTTTCCTTATTCCGAAAAGTCTAGATTTTATAGTAGGGGAAAGGTTTCCTAAATGGTCCTATCGGGTTAAATGACCCTACGGCTGTTTGATGAAATGACTGACTAGACAGCTTATCTGACCAATGAGATTTGAGGGTGATACGCTTAGAACATAAGGCAAGAAAGAATTTTATGAATTTACAAACTCAAAAAATTTTTAAAATTCATACAAGGGGAGAAATCACCGTGAATTTGTTTTATGAAATGAATTTGCGGCTTTATCGGTGAGGGTTAAAGAGTTGAAATGAAAGACGGATAGAAGATCAGAAGAAAATTCTAAGGTGGTGAAAAGAGCGAAGAGCATTTGAAATAGAAGCTTGACCACATACTAAATTCTTTGTCCCACACCAATTAACTGTATTGAAGAAGTAGTACCCAATAGAGAAGGCACTACATTTTTCGATACAGTTAATTATGGATGGTTCGACCGCCATGTGAGTGTGCACATGTGCCGAACGGACAAAAAATTTTTTGTCCGTTCGGCACATGTGCACACTCACATGGCGGTCGAACCATCCATAATTAACTGTATCGAAAAATGTAGTGCCTTCTCTATTGGGTACTACTTCTTCAATACAGTTAATTGGTGTGGGACAAAGAATTTAGTATGTGGTCAAGCTTCTATTTCAAATGCTCTTCGCTCTTTTCACCACCTTAGAATTTTCTTCTGATCTTCTATCCGTCTTTCATTTCAACTCTTTAACCCTCACCGATAAAGCCGCAAATTCATTTCATATTCATACAAGGTTTTGATACATTTTGATGTAATATTTCGACTTTTAAAAATTATACGTAAAGAAGCTTAAAACAAAAACTAGGATGGTTTTTGTTTCTAACTCAAATGAACTTAAGAAGTTAAACATATTTCAGCTTTTGTGGAGGTTTAATAATGATTATATAGTGAAATAATAGAGTGTTTTTGTATGCCCCCATCATGTTTGTAAAATGCCTCCATCCTTAAATAACAGGTTAAATAGAACAAATAAATGATTTTTATCATTGAACCTTCAAATCTAAGCTCTGAATAACATGTTAAGAGAGAATTGATGATCTTAAAACAGATTTGATTAAGTTTTTCTCATGGATGAACTGCCCCCATAGTATGGCAACCCTAACTTTTGTTTTATTCCATAAAATTATAATATACATGGATTTTCATTAAACTTCAGCTTTGTCGTACGCAAATTATTACTTTCTAGCAGTTTCAATGAAATTATACAAAAATATTGCCCAAAAAACAGAAATTTTGTTCAAAACATAAATAGGCGCATTTAGCCCGCACGGTTTGAGGTTCGGCATTTTAGACAACACTTATAATAAAATCATTTTCTTGGAAACAGAAGAAAATTTTAACATAAAAATTACTTTTATGAAATGAATTTGCGGCTTTATCGGTGAGGGTTAAAGAGTTGAAATGAGAGATGGATAGAAGATCAGAAGAAAATTCTAAGGTGGTGAAAAAAGCGAAGAGCATTTGAAATAGAAGCTTGACCACATGCTAAATTCTTTGTCCCGCATCAATTAACTGTATTGAAGAAGTAGTACCCAATAGAGAAGGCACTACATTTTTCGATACAGTTAATTATGGATGGTTCGACCGCCATGTGAGTGTGCACATGTGCCAAACGGACTCAATCCAGTTGGAACATCCGCACAAAACGAAAATAAGAAATCTACCTAGCCATCGATGGAACGATATCGCACAATAGAAGACTTAACAGAGCAACCACATGCTGAATTTTTTTCGTCCGTTCGGCACATGTGCACACTCACATGGCGGTCGAACCATCCATAATTAACTGTATCGAAAAATGTAGTGCCTTCTCTATTGGGTACTACTTCTTCAATACAGTTAATTGATGCGGGACAAAGAATTTAGCATGTGGTCAAGCTTCTATTTCAAATGCTCTTCGCTCTTTTCACCACCTTAGAATTTTCTTCTGATCTTCTATCCATCTCTCATTTCAACTCTTTAACCCTCACCGATAAAGCCGCAAATTCATTTCATAAAACAAATTCACGGTGATTTCTCCTCTTAAAATAATAAAAATTACTCCAATGTATAGAAAACAGATGCCTGCACACGTGTAAATATATAGTTTTTGTACACATATTCGATGTGATGTTTGATTCAATCAGTGTTCTGCTTAATAGGCGCATATAGCCCGCTCCTCCCCTACACTGGTTAAGACGTCGGATTGGCAAGACGATATAAAAATGGTGATGTGAGTTTGATCCCATTAGGATGAAAATCTCATAAAATGTTTTTCTAGGTTCGCTTGAAAACTCATTTTGCTTGGGAGCTCGAGTCCTAATGCATTTTTGCTTTTTCCAACATATCATCTTTGGCATAGTTCACTTTTCACCGCATTTTTGGCACAGAGTTTTGCTAAATAGGCATTGAATTTTTGCAACATCTTCTATGGGTGTAATTTTTCAACAATCAACTATAAAATCTTCTATTGTTTTGTTAAAAATAATCGATATGCATTAGTTTTTTAACGTATGGATCTAATAATCCTTTAATACATGACTTGTTTCTAAACGAGTAGAGAAATTATTAATTGAAATGATGACATTTTAATTCGAATAACACGATTGAACACTTAACCAATCACTTTGCTGTATAAATGGATGGAAAATTACGGGATTACGACCTATGTCCCATGTAAAAAAAATATTTTCAAAACATATGAAATATTCAAATTTTTATGTTTAACTTTCGAAAATGCAAAAAGTATGTTTTTAATTTGATCTAAAAAATATAGCTTGGCTTTTATGTGCACTTCAAAACTAGCAAAGAGTGTTTCCTATTTTAGGGTAGCACTGTGGAATTAAGAATCCATTAATTGTTTGAAGAAACTTTTTTTTCTCAACTCTCTCGTCAACGTCTTTTTAAATAATTATACATCAAATCGTTTACAATATTTGAACGTTCTTCTTTTCCACCCACTGTCCCAATCCCAATCGATTTCCCGTTTGAAATCCTCCAGGGTCATATGTTAATTTTTAATTAACTTTTGGTTTTTCCCCATCTGCAGTTGACTGCTAATGGATGATGGTGGGTGGCTGATGGCCTGAAGGATTAATCGAAATATGTACTTGCATTACTTTTGGTAAATTTCGATCCTTACCGGTCATTCCCCAGTGACAGCATCAAGATGCGTCTTGAATGTATGGCGAAAGAGCTTTGTCAATAAATAGCGAAAAGTGGCACAAGTTCATTCACCAGACAATGTGAGACACTGTCTCTACCCTATCTCACGCTTTTGCTGCGTAAAATTCAATCAATCCTGTTGTTGGTGAACACTGGCAGTCAATCAATCAAAGATGACTGCCAGTGAGTTTGTTTGTTGTTACTTGACTTGTGCCCAATCCTGGAGCAAACACACCGGATTGCGAGATATCCCTATGTTTTCCCTTCTCCAGACACGTGAATACTTCGGTACGTGCCACACTGCAAAAGACATTTTGGATTGGCACTCGAGAGATTTGGGGGTGTTTGGGAACGTTTTTCGGGGTTTTTGGGAAATCGATCGAAAACACGAGTTTTCTGACAGCTTGGGTTTTACTCTTTCAAATCAACAAAGTTTGTGTATTGAGCAGAGCATCAGCAATGATAATCCAGTTCAAAAACCTTGTTGATAACCATGAAATATTCAAAACACAAAATTTGAAAAAAAAATCCTTCAGAACATGTTTGTTCGAATTAAAAAAATTCGTTATTTGATATAAGTTATCTATGCGTCCACCAAACAAAGAGTGTATATAAACTCAATTCAACCAATGATTATGGGCAATCGCTAACACAACTGAACTTAGCAGAATCTAGTCAGCAATCAGGTTAGTTGTGTTGCAGTCTTGATTTGAACTTCAACATGGCCCAGGACCAGGACTCCGCAGTTACTATTGGTTGACAAAATGGTTCTAGTTCATACTGTATTAAGAATATGAATGTAAACCCATATATCATTGGAGAAAATATTTCTAAAGGTTAATGCCTAAACACAAATCTCTGATTGATTTGCCAACGTTCGTAGAAGCATTTGACAAACAATATCTTACCCTCACACTCAAAAAGTTAAAAAAAAAGAAGAATTGTCTTCGAGTTATTGCTTTTATCTATCACTTTTTTTCGCCAACCGAACCCGATTCAGCATGAATCACAGAATAAAAAAGTACATCAACCAAGACAAGCCAAGAACACTTTGACAAATTGATCTTCTTTCGTGAGAAACGTTGCTGTCTTGAGTCGATAAAACGGATTCCGGAATTTCGGTTGTTTTTTGGGCACGCTCGAGTACACGTTACCTACTCTGAGTCTGTATCCGGAAAATCCAAACCTGACGGCGAATGATTGTTGGATGTTGGCAGGATATTGATTTCCTATGAAAGCGAGAATTTTCCAAACAGCAACTTGTCACCGGGAAAACACGGAAAATTACTTATCGCGTTGATCCTTTCCGTGTGTCGATGTATGGTTTTCGAGTCGGTTGTTTCGACCGGAGTATGGTATTGACGCTTTTTATTACTTTGCGAAAAATTTCACCAGAATGAAGTTGAATGAAATATATTCAAATACTATTCGAACATTTCTGAGAAAAACAATCATACTATTATTTAAGATGAAATGACGTCATAATGACTAACTAAAGAAAAGGCACAATGACAAAAACATAAAAAATAACATCAATGGTAATGATACCACGATGTTTTCAATTTAAAGTGTATAGTAGTAAGACTCATTTATCTTCCAGAAAATCTTTTTGGCTTTAAACATTGAAAGGAGAAACTTTCCAATAGCTGCATTTAATGATGTCGAAAATTGACTTAGAGCAAAATTTTCCATCCGTACAACCTGCTCGAAAATTCCCAGCCAAATGGAGGCGAACAAAAATTGTCAATTCCTTGGCGATTATTTACGGTGCAAAGTTTCCACACCGGGCTAATCATATGATTTAGTGCAGCGGGAATGTTAGACACCAAGTAGTGGTCCACCGCACTGGAACCAGAGTATACATAAAGATGACATCTCTCAGTTGGGGACTTTTCCGACTCTGGGGAGAAAGAAAAGCAGAGAAGAAGGCAAAAAAAACTTAAACCGAGCATGAAATCGAGTGGTTGTTCTGCTAACAAGCTGGAAGGAAGATGTTTCTCTGCTAGCTGGTCAAATGCCTTAGATAATGGCGAACATAGACTTATTGGCCATTAGGATAGTCCGAGTGCAAGCCCCGGGGATGGTAGGATTTTATTTAGAGATTCAAACCAATGTACACGAACTTATGTACAAATTATTATAGTAATTTGCTTTCATAGAACCCAATTTGGAACATTCAACCAAATAATAATAAAAATAAAAATGCTTTCTTACAAATATATATTTTTAATATCTTAAAATATCCTCTCTACCGTACCAACAAGTTCTTTTTATTGATTTCCTTGAAAAAAAAATAGCATATAGGGTAATGAACTTATTTTGGACCGGGTACATTTTTGGACCACCTTGAAGCTATTTTCCATTATTTCACTCATAAATCAAGTAAATCATGAAAATTTTGAACAAATATAATAAAGCTCCTTTCTATCATTCGAATCATATCTTACATTTTGCTCAAATAAGCTAAAGGGTGATATGGTCAAAATGTGGTCAATGGAAAACGCATGTAAATCGGTGAAATCGTTTATTAAAAAAATCAAATTAAATTCCTTTTTCAAGTTTAATTAGTACAAAATTCATGAAAAATATTCAGTTAGGCTTCCGCTTTTCCAAATCCGAAGTTTTTTGGTCTTCTTTAGGTTCCGCTTGACAATAGCCCAGTATTTCTCAATTGGGCGGAACTTTGACGTGTTGGGAGTGTTCTTGTCCTTGGGAACCACCAGCACGTTGTTGGCGGCGTACCACTCCATGGCCTTTTTACCGTAATGGCAAGATGCCAAATCCGGCCAAAACAGTACGGAACAACCGTGTTTCTTCAGGGATGACAGCAGACGTTTATTCAAACACTCTTTCACGTAAATTTCTTGGATGACAGTCCCGGAAGCTATGAAAATGCTGCTTTTCAAGCCACAGGTACAGATGGCTTGCCAAACCAGATATTTCTTCGCGAACTTTGACAGTTTCATGTGCTTGAAAATATTCTGCTACCTTTTCCCTTCCTTTTGCCGTATAAAACTCCTGTCCCGGAAGCTGCTTGTAGTCGGCTTTGACGTAGGTTTCGTCGTCCATTACCACGCAGTCAAATTTCGTCAACATCGTCGTGTTTAGCCTTCGGGATCGCGGTTTGGCCGTCGTATTTTGTTTATCATCGCGATTTGGAGTTACTACCTTCTTGTAAGTCGATAGTCCGGCTCATTTTTTGGCTCGATGCACGGTTGTAGACGATACACCCAGCTTATTTGCGGCATCTCGGAGAGAGAGGTTAGGATTTCGCTTGAAACTACCGACAACTCTCTTTGTCGTCTCAGCGGCTTCCGGTTTTCGTTACCCCCCAATCCAGACTTACTGGCTGTCGACAAACGTTCCCCGAACACTTTAATTACATTTGTAACGATTGATTTGGCAACTTTTAGCAATTTTGCCAGCTTTGCGTGCGAGTAGCCCGAATTTTCGCGATGCGCGAGCAAACCTTTGATACGCTGCTCTTCTTCCTTGGACGGCATTTTGACAACTGAAGAGTGAATTCCAAAATCAAAATAGGAGCAACATTCTACACACACACACACCTTCAAAATGAGGGCTATTCAGGTTTTTGAAATGCAAATTTGATAGAAATACGTTCAGTTCATATTGATCAAATTTTGAACGTATCAACCTTTAAACTGGGATATAAAATTGCAAACGCAGTTCTGATTTTTCACAACTAAGCCAAATCAAGCCTATTTCAAGAGGTCATGCCATCATTGGTGTAAACTTTCAAAAGGTTTTCTGTATATCTGTGACGAATTAACCACCAACAAACATGTTTACAGTTATGATCAAACACTAAAAAACTAGTTTGGAAGCTTGAACACCCAAAACAAAATTGTTTTAATAGAAATTTGACTCATTTCGAAAATAGGTCTTACTTAATTCCTAGCGGACTTATGTTGGACCATTAATCTAGCTGTGAATGTTCAAATAATAGGAAGTGGTTCGACGATATATACATAACAATGTGCACACTATTTTATTTGCAATTTTGTATGGGAGAGTGGGGAATCATGGGCCACTTTTTTTCGTTGTTCCATAACTTTTGTATTATAAAAGATAAAATGAAAATAAAAAATGGTATGGTTTTCTACATTTTCAAGGTATCAAAAGGTATTTTTTTAAATTTTTAATAAGTTATTTTCCCCAAATTCTGACTGTTTGAAAAAAAGCAATATTTTTTGGATTTTGAAAAATGGTGGGGAATCGTGGGCCACCAAATCCAAGTTGACCAAATAACATGCAAAGTTTATGAGTTGACCCAAAACTGAGATTTCCTAATTCATTTCGTTATTTAAAAGCAATGTCAGATGATGAAATAAAAAAAAAAGCTGTGTATGATCGCATAGATTCCAAAACCTGGCTCGCGAACGTTTTGGCAAAATTTCTTATATAGGATGGACAAAATATTTTTCATAACTCTTCATTTGGCATAAAAAAACTTTGCAGATAGCTAAAACGTATTTTAAGTTCTGAATGTGTATAAAAACATAAAAGTATAGGTGATTTAAGATGTGTGGCCCACGATTCCCCACAAGCTATGATTTGCAAATTGGTTGCGTTTGTGTGACATATTTATGTTTCATCAAAAATTTCTTTTCCACGTGAAAGATCATGACAAAACTAAGATCATAAGCGTATGAGCATATTTTTGTTATGCACTTTAGGTTCTTCATTGATGAAATTAGCGGGTGTTTTTTATATTATGTAAGTAAATTTTTCTAACTTTTTTTAGCTTGATAAATAAAAGAAGCATATGATGCGTATTTAAGTCATAAACATATAGGAATACATGCTCACGCAAAGCGACAACGATGACAGCTGGTTTGAGATTTTTATCTCAACACACATCTGAGAAATTAAAAGTGGCCCACGTTTCCCCATGGTCCACGATACCCCACTCTCCCCTACTGAATTATGACCCAACGGGTTTCCTATAATCGGCATTAAGCCAAAGCCAGTCATTATTTTAATTCACTTTTTGGGCAGTGTTTCGAAAAATGTAAATTTTACAATCCATACTAAAAGCAACTGTTTGACAAGCAGATCAAAAAAACAACAATTAAGAGAAACAAAAAATAACATGATATCTCTGGGTATGGACTTATTTTTTGAAGATTATCTTTATGGTAGCTTCATATATTTGCATTAAGGTCTAAGAGAAAAAACCAAATATGATCCTAAGTTCTGTTGAAGGGTTGACAATAATTGACAACGAATCGACAAACATGTATTTGGTTTTACAATTTTAACAAAAAAGTATATTCAATTAAAGTGATGAGATAATCCTTGTATATTTTACAACTAAGGAGAATAATTCCATGACTTCCGCGAACCACACGCGTTTTTTCTCCGACCCCAAAATTTTATAAAAAAAAAAGTATTGAAAGAGTTTAATTATAGTTAAACTAAAGTGTTTCAGTTATTTTATATTAGTGTAGTGATTAAGTGAAAATTTGTGATAAAAAAATTTAATCCGAAATTTTTGAGCTCAATTGGGACCTGAAAACAAGAAAAACATTTAAGCGTGCTAAAAAAGAGATCAGACCAAAATAGGACTCACTAAATCTATATGGTTCGGTTCTAAACTTAAACGAAAAATTGAGTTTGTTTTCAGGACAAAATATTCAATGCTCTAATATAAACTAATATGAAACGTTTCTTCAAAATTCTCAAAAAACTTCTTGAATGAGTACTAAACCAAAACGAAA
Source organism: Uranotaenia lowii (assembly GCF_029784155.1). Taxonomy (NCBI): domain Eukaryota; kingdom Metazoa; phylum Arthropoda; class Insecta; order Diptera; family Culicidae; genus Uranotaenia; species Uranotaenia lowii. The sequence goes on from NC_073692.1 coordinate 76,866,183, forward strand.
CTTTTCAAAACTCAGGGGTTGACAAATTCTAAAATTGGCCCTAAATTGACTTAGTCTACTGGGAAATCTATTTGCATAAAAAACGTACGTAGATACTCGCACACACTTTTTACGCGGCATGAAGGGCCAAAACCATTTGTGTAGGTCTTACAAAGCCTACGTTAAAGTCTAAGAATCTAATGCTGTGCTTGGTTTTTTTTTTTGGAAAAAACAACTGCAAAATTTTCTTAAAATAGAATTGTGCTAAGGTCGTACATTTTCCCCACCCTACTCTATGTACCGTGAACTAAGGGAACTTTGATCAGCGGGGTAACTTTGATCAACATGAAATTTTAGCACATCATCATCATTAACTAAGTATAAAGTTAATACATCTGAAAACTGTTTACTACGTTTGAAAGCCTATAAATTGAGCTACAAATATGATAAATTTTGTTTTTATTGGGAAATTTTTTATTTTACTTCAAATGTAATTTAAGGCTCACATACAAAGATCTCTCCTGATAAAATCAAAGCAGTTAGAAGCAAATGGGTTGTTTAATGAGAACGTTCAACTTCTTTCTTGGTTAAGATTTTGTTTAAGTGTTATTTTTATGGTCATTTGATGATAGTTTTTGGATATTGAAAAAAACGGTCATTTTCTACTAAAAAGCCTGTTTTGAAAAAATGGCTAAAACCTCTATCAAATGGTTAAGTTTGAAGAAAAAAAGAACATGGTAACAGTGCGAGAACTAAGGGAATTACATGAAGGTTTCAATTGTTTTTGAGGCCAAAATATATTGAGAAATGTTTATAATTTTCGACCCTAAATGTATGCAGCGACATTGCCATCTTTTGGGTAAATTTGTTTTTGAAAGAATACGCCAAATCATTCAATGGAGTCCATACAAAAATACTGTTATCGATGTTTTGAGCCTTCTGTGCAAAATAACATCAAAACAATAATTTTGAAAATGTTGAGATACGTAAAAACCATAGCCAAGTTACCCCGAAACTCGAAATCTGGTTTTGTAACAAACATTTATTTATAACCACCAATGTCGTTTGAATTTACTGCAATCAATGATCATGTTTAATACTCACCTCAGTAAGTGTCTTAAAGCTTTAAGGTATTACGAATAAGCGACTTTTTCCAAAATATTCAAAAATGAATGAAAAAAGTGATCAAAATTCCCCCAGTTTACGGTATATATCTACTTCGAAAAACTTTCTCCTGAACTCAAAGTGGTACATTCAAAAATAGTTAAAACTGATTCCTTGAATGTTAAATATAGTTTTGTAAGAATTATTTCTTAAATAGTTGAACTGATTGGTTTTGCTGTGATGTAACTTTATGCATCTTTTAATAGCACTTTATTATTTTTTTTTCCTGAATGTTATTAAAACCTGTTTCTGTTGTTTTGTTTACCATTATTTTATTTAATAATCTTCTTCCATGTATGTGGCTGTGGTAAATTTTTCCAAATTTGAAAATTATTTTAATGAAATCAAATACGAAAGAAGAGAAAGCAACAAGTTTAAATGTGTGTTTAATTTATTGACACCCTGTAAAGTATATGCGGAAAGCGATGACATTGCTTTTGACAAGGGTACCATCGAATCTTCTTCTCAATCCCTAGCAATACAATATGTTAAATCTCTGAGACTTCAGTGGTAATCAAATTTTTTCAGAATTTTTTTTACTTCAAAATTGTAATTCCATTAACGAATAGGGCCTTTTTTTAAACTATGCATCGTTATTTCCAGAACTTACATTGGATAGTGAGCCTTAATTTGGCATGCTCCTTATCTTGCCAGGCCAAAATGCATTTGAGATATAGGCCTAAAAATATAAACCTTTCAATCATTGAAGAAAATCGCATAAGTGAACATTCCACACATCAGATATACACAATTGAACCCTATACAGCATTTTTTTTTGTGCTGGAAATCTGCACAATTTCGCTGGTTTTTGTCCCGCTGGTTTTCCAGCAAAATTTCCAGCAATATAAATTGTTGAAAACGGTCAGCAAACTCAGTTGCTGTAAACCAGCTTTCTAAAATGCTGGAAATCGGTATTTTTTTTAATAATAAGAAATTTTTAGATTGTTAATTGGATTTTAACTTAAAATTTCATTATTGAACCCTCATGATTGTCATAAATAGTAATTTATCAAAATTCTCATAATAAAGTAAAATAATATCCACCAGTTGGTTGACCGCTTGTCAATTCTTGAACTTTATGCTTAATCTGAAAAAAAAAAAATAGTTTCTTTAACGAAATACTTAATAACTTCAAAAAAATAACCATTGGATTAAAATGCTTCTTCGCTGGCTTATGATAGAAAATCAAATAATATGTCAACACCGTATACAGGAGTATTTCACCCAAAAACCTGGCCAAAAGTAAAAATTTTTAAATGAATGGTTTTTATGTTGATTTGTTTCCTGAGTGACACCATGTGGCAGTCAGTTTTTTAATATTTAATTTTTTTACAAACAACTGCGGCTGTCAGAACTTCAATATTTTTTTATCAACTGGAATTTTACAACAAACTCGATAAACATTGCGTCACAGTGACGCAACATGTGATTACAGGGTTAAGAAGTGAACAACAAAATTTGGAATGGATGAATTGAATGATTGTAAGGATGTTATATTTCAGAATAAGTGATTGCAATAAAACGTGATTCAAATACTGTATATGGAGCATATAAAACCATTAATTTAGTTTGCAGGTTTTAAAGCCTTTTTTTTTATCAATAGTTGGTTTTGTTTATGTTCCCAGCAACAAATTTTTCATCATGTAAAAATTTATAACTTCATGAACCATGTACAGAGAAAAAAAAACTTCCGCATACGTCCGCACTCGAGATAATTTCATTGCTGAAGTTGAATAATAAGTCTTTTTTATATAATCCTTTTCATTCCCCTTGTTTATTTTAATCAGTAGGTCAAGAAAATGAATAATATTTCAAATTTTTATAGTTTTAAATTGTCCTTCCGTGCTTATGGTAAATAATATATTTATCTATTAATACAATTTCATTAATGTTTAATCGCGTTGAAAATCTATAAAAGTTGCTTTTTTCTACTTTTTAAGATTATTTGCTTTTTTTGATTTAACAATGGAAACTCTTCGATTTTTAGTTACGGGTTTTAAGACGAGTTTGTGCTTTTTAAACAAATTATTTTTAAATTTTTGTTTGCATTTTTCAGAGCTCAACTGTTTAAAATAACTATGCTGTATAGAGAAGAAAATCTTTTATTTTTAGAGAAAAGGCTCATTCGAATTTCACGATGTGCTGCAGATAGAAAAATACGTGAAAAAAACACAGTAGCTTGATGAAATCGTGCCTATGAATGTTTTAAGCCAGGCAGCAATGAACATATTTGGCAGCAAATGAACTATTTGAGGGCAGCAGGATATACACTTGCTTCAAAAATAATTCAAAAAGTTTCTGAAACACTTGAAACAGGCTGAATTGCTGAATATTTTTAAGCTCATTACATGCAAAACTACAAAAATTAATTTTTTGGTAACAAATTTAAGTAGAAATCAAATAAGTGAAAATGTAAAAAAAATTAGAAGATTTCCATTAGAATAATTTAATGATGTTTAAAATATTCAAGGTGGATGACAATGTTTGAAGTATTAAGCGCATTCGCATCACTGCTAGGTGATTGAATTGACAATAAATTTTAATCGTCTTATTCTAAGATATTTAAACGTATGACTGGGGTTTAACATAAAAAACATTTTTGGCCAACTTTCCGTTTTATATAGGTACCAAGGCCGAATTAAGGGGGGGGGGGCAAAAGGGGCAATTGCCCTGGGCCTCCCGGCTCAGGGGGCCCCCCGAGGGAAAAAAAGTTTTCACATTACTTTAATCATACTACTTCAAATTCTACAAATTTATGAAGAGAAATCAAAGCTAGAAGATTGAAATTAAAAATTTGAAATAAAACAACCGTGAAATAATATCTAGAAAAAAATTTCTCTTACATAAGTTAAGGGGGGCCCCAAGAGTAAGCAGTGAAAGATTTCTCCTGCATTTGTGGGCTGAGACTATCAAAATCTTGGTATTGAATTTCAAAATTTTCGACCCAAAAATGATGTCAGCCGATTTCGAAAAAAAATAGGAAGAATATGAGGCAAAACACCTCAAAATTTCTTTTTTTTATCTAATCACGTCAATCAGAATATTCTGTACAGAACAGGAAAAATAAAAAAAAGCATCTCCTCAGTTTCATTACTTACAAACGTCTTGCACAATAATAATGTTTATTATTACGTTAACTTTCAAAGTAATGGTTACTGCACTAAAAATGTAGCTAAATTCGCCAAAACTGGCTCACAGTGTCAAGAGTCTTTTAGGGAAGTTTTATGATAAACATTTCAGAATTTTACCCGAGCAGTATCCGGGTTTATATCGGGTAATTTTATAACATTTAACTTTTCGAGCATTATTATTGAAATTTCCGTTGGTTTATAATATCTAAACTCTTTCTCTCTCTATATTGAAAATAAAATCATTAAAAAAAACTGTAGTTGCTTAAATTGGACCAGTCGACAGTTCGAGTTTCTTTATTGAATTTACATCCCAATTTCTGTCTAACACTTGAAATTCGTATTGAAACATTTTCAACTGAGTTAACCATACTTTCATCATCTACTGAATTAAATATCCTGAATACAGCATTTAGTTTTTCAAATGATCATTCTCAAATTATCATAAAAATCATTGAGTGATTCTCTTAACATGAATATTTCTATGTTTTTAATATTATCTTTATCCAGATTCAATTCATTGAGATTTTCAAGTCTTGTGTTGTTTCTCTAGTTAATGAAGTTCAGTTTCATGGTTTTTCTGAATTTTGAATATTAAGGATTTTTGTTAAAGGTACTAAACTCATTTGGATTCCTTATTTGACTTTTTCTATGATAACTGATTCTGTGCTTTAAACATTTAATCTCTATTCTGAATATTTTTCATAGATCATTTTTGCACTAGCACCCCTTTGACTTTGAAGACATCGAATGAAACTTTTTTCATATTCAGAATAACAATTTGATAAGTTTTTTTTATTTGATGAGAATCATATTCATAAATTTCTTATGAAAACGTTTTTTCTCGTTCATAGATATTAAATTGATATTCACATTAGGTGCAATTTCTATTTTGGCTTTGATTGTAAGTTTGATTCTCTTTTTTTATTGAATTCATATTTTGATTCTCAAAATTTGATTTGAAATTATGATTTAGATTTGAGACACTAAATTGTGGTTCTGGGTATAACCTGATTTAAGTCTGGAATTTTGAAACTCTTTCATCTGTATCTCTATTGAATTTGAATTTAATTATATTGTTTATTTTTTTTAAATTTGTATTCTCTGTTTAAAATTTTCATGCTAATTCCCAAATTTCATTAGTTGAATACTTCTCGATGGAGCACAAACCAGACGATCAATGATGAAATGAAAAATATTTAAAATATCTATCCGATCATTATTCTTAATCAGTGAATGATAAGAGCATTAAAATAAATTGAGAATTTATTTTGGCATTTTGTAGCTCAAATCAGAGCTTTCATTTTTGATAAAATCTTAAACTGATTCATCTTCTACGCAGACAACATGGTTCTTTGAAGCCAGTATATTGAACTCATCTTCAGTTCTTCTACATGTTAAAAATGTTTTGTATTCTCTGGGATAGAATTTTTTAAAAAATTGAATCAGAGGGGCCCCCCGAGAAAAATTGCCCCGGGCCCCCCGATGGATTAATCCGGCCCTTATAGGTACTTCTGTGTGCACCGTTGCAAACGACAAACATAACTTGTAAAAACAGAAAACAATTCGAGCTTTACAGATCGATTGCTGAATTTTCAACAATGCAGATAAAGTGCTTGAGGAGAATGTTTGCTGGTTTCCAGCGAAAATTTCGATTTATGGACGTTTCCAGCAATTTCTTTGCTGGATATCGGGGCCAAAATTAACTATGTAGTAAGTGTGTTATACAATTTGTTCACGTGACATAACTACTAATGAAATTATTGTATGTGGAAAAATTCATAACGAATCTTCCTTGCTAGTGCATCTGTTAACTTTCGGATTGATTAAACCTTAACTTTCAAATGGTAGAATCACTAAAAAATTATTAAGGGAAAAATGAAAATAAAATATAAAATGGGATCATTTTTTAACTTCTTAAACCCTGGTTCAAGCAATGATGTCTGATGAATTTATTGATTTTCAATGCCAAAAGACAAACCCCTGTCGGAAAATTTTCTATAAAGAGTTTATAAATTGGCACAAAACCCATTAGCAGGCTCAGTTCCACAGTAATAACAAAAATTATGTTGATTTTCTTGAACAAAAGGTTCAATTTTCCCATACAAGCATAAAATTTCAAATTCACTCATGTTAGCGTTGCTTAAAAATTCGACAAAATATCATGGATGAACCAGCATTTTTGAACCAGAACGAAGCTGTTGAGACCAAGGTTGCCGAAATCACAGAAAAATCTGTAATTTTACAGAATTTTGAGCAAATTTGCATCACAGAATCTGTGTCACAGAACACAGAATTTTGAAAAATTCACAGATTTCACAGAATTTTTGAATTTCGAATCGATTTCCAAAATTATGATTTTTTAGCCAATACAAAATTTAGATTTTTTTACCTTAAATTAAAAAAGTATGATGGGATATAAAATTTTAATTGATTTCGCCAAACTTAAATGTAAAAAAGACCCAATTTATCATGAATTTTCTACGAAAATAAAGGAAAAAGCATCACAGAAAACCATCACAGAATTTTTGGGTAAAATCACAGAAATTCAGATTTTTTTTCCTCAAAAACACAGAATTTATTTCGGCAACCTTGGTTGAGACCCCAGGGATTGAAAAATTCAAAAATGACTCCAAAATGACCTAGTCTAGTGCATATATTGTATGTATGTGTAACGGCATCAGCTGGCAGTCGGTAGCCGTTTGTCGACCAGAGTAATCTGAAAAAATTTGTATTCTTCCTTATATTATTTTTCATTTCTATTTTAAATATTGTATCCATAAACCATGTTTTTTTCATGAAGAACATAAAATTCTGAAAATAAACTCAGCAACTGTAACTGAACTGAAATAAAAGTAGTAAGAAATATGATCTTACATTTATTAAAGAAGTCTATTTTTTCTCCTAAATCTGTGTTTTGGGAATATTTATTTAAAATTTTAAAACTAGTCTGCTTTGAAATTATTTTGAAGCTAATTTTAAGCTCAGAATAAGAAATATCATTTTGAAAAATATATCAATGACTTACCTAAATATCATAGTTTTGAAACATTCATTCTGATGAGTTTTTGAAGTTATGATTCAATTTGTTTGTTTAGTTTATTTTTTTTAGTTTGTGTGATAATAATGAGTAAGAAAATGATGCTAGAAATCCGTTTCCTTATTTATCGTGTATTTTTGGTGTTGCTATTATTATAATCTGAATATGAAGAGACCCATATCCTGAGTAAAAATAAATCGCAAAGCAAAGCCCTGCCACTAAATACAACAAAATTTTGTTCCAGACTTCCGATCTCAAATGAGGATAAATGAAAACGTCCAGCAAGCAAGTCCCCGGTCCATTGGCCTAATTGAACCATCCTACAGCATGGACACTAACTGCATCGAAACACTTTATACGGACCAAATCAGTCGTAAAAGTCATTACAATTTGAGTGTGGGGAACATTTGGTAAAAACGTGAGGAGGTGGGAAGAATGCTGTATTATGGTCAGAATGGCCTTTTCTCGGAAACTTCTCGAGAATTTTCCTTTTATTTTCCTCCTCTTAGCAGTTTAAGGCTGCTGCGGTGCGAATGATAATAAAAGTTTTTGATTCAACAGTTTTTCCTCCTGCCTGTCCTAAAGGAACAATGTTCTGAGCTTAGATGTGGAAAATCGTGGGGGGGAAGGAAGTTACAAAGTAGTGGTTTCTTATAAGAGAATGGAAGCGAAAGTTTTCCACCTTACCGTTAACCCGCCTCAACCCTACTGCCGAAGATTCTCACGAGATGCCAAGAAGGGGTAGCTCAACAATTCTGGGTCCTATATTATTCAACCCCTGTTTGTATGTAGTTCTTAGCCTAGGGACACAGCTTCAGTAGATATCTTACGAATTTTTGCTCCGAGCGAGGGGTTGATGGAAGCCACTACACAGAGAAGAAGGTTAGCTGTTTGAAGTTTGAACTCAATACGTTTGGCACAAGTGGGCGGCAGAAGAGTCCTTACAGTCATGAAGCAGCAATTTTATTGAGAGTAAGATAATCGTTAAGTCATTACTGAAGTTTTGCCCCGGATGCTCCGGAATATTCGGTCAGTAGACTTACCTATATGAAGTTATAGTTGGTTTCCAGAAGGAGCCAATATTCTGGTACTTGGAGGGGTAATAAAGTTAGATTACCTAAATTTATAATCATTGTTTATGATCAATTAAAACTAGTTTGACATTCGTGTGAATGGCTATTTTGGCGGTTTTTTATTACTCTGATAACCTTAGGTTTGTTTAATCAATTGATGTAAAATGGCTGAATATGTTTGTCCTAGTTATACTAAAAAATCGAGAATTAATCAAAAACAGTTGTATTATTTGTATTCTTATGAGTCTGGATTGAAACAATCCATATAGCATAGCTGTTACTGTTAAACATTGTTGCATAAAATAAACAATGTAGAAAAATTTCCAAAAATTCAACAATTTAACGCACCATTTTCAACAGATGTAGTAGCTTCATGGGAAATGCGTGGGACAGCAAAAACCTAAACTCCACAGGACACAAACGGAAACTCCGGAAACGAGTACAAATAAAATTCAGTGTTACGTTAATGGATATTCGATTTTCCAAATGATGGTAGCCCAACAGTGAAAAAAAAACAAATGAAAATTCTGGTTAACGGCTTTCAGAAACAGATATTGCCTGGCATGTTAGCTGGGATATTTTATTTTTATTACAAAAAATAGTCTGTTCATTGAAATCTAATTAACATTTTTACATTAATTACCATTGATGAATTTTTTTTTAAGGATAAGCCAACTGGATCATATTTCAATTGGATAATGTACCCTTTGAAATGTATCCAGAAGGTGGTGAAGGCTGGCCGGATACGCTGGGCTGGACATGTTGCGAGAATGCCGGACGACTGTCCTGCAAAACAGGTGTTCGCTACGAATCCGGTAGGAACAAGACGAGCGGGGGCGCAACGAGCGAGGTGGTTAGACCAAGTGGAGCGTGATCTGGCGAACGTGGGGTGCCCGAGAAATTGGAGAACGGTTGCTATGAACCGAGTGAATTTTAGGAATTATGTTCGTCAAGTTATGTCGTGAGACGGAACACTATGTAAATAAATAATACCCTTTGAAATGATTTCAAAACTTTCAATGATGTTTCCAAAACATCGATATTATGCATAATAATTGCATATGAAATCACTTATAACTTGAATTTTGATATGCGTTTCTAAAAATTTTTGTTTCGAATGTAAAAAAAAATGTTCCACAAATAATAAAAAAAATCACGAGTTTTATTTCAATAAGATACAGTTGCTGAGTGTTATTTTAAAATTTTATGTTCTTAATAAAAAAAATACATGGTTTATCGGAACAATAATATAAATTCGCCTATACATATTGTCGGTTTCATTTAATTTTTTTATTTGCAAAATGCACGTTCCGAAAATAACAATACATAGTTGCAAAATAGAGGCCGAATTTGTTAATTGATTGCCAAAATTGAAAAAAAAAAAATCCTTAAAAAATTTTTCATTGTAGTCTCAGGGGTTTGATGCACTGTAAATACTTCTGGAAAATGGACCGAAGGCTCGAAGGCTTCCTTGTCAGAAGCAATGTCATCGCTTACGGTATACACTTTACAGGATGTAAATAAGCTCGGATACATATTAAATATTTTTTCATCCGTACCACAAGTTGAGAGTTACTACTGTCTTCAGACAGTGTTAAAGAGTTAACATTCATTAAGTGTTCATTTAGAAAAGTACAAAAACAGACGGAAAAACCTATTTTTGGACCAACATGAATGGTTTTCAAAACACCAAATATGACACCTTTGGCCTTATTTTCATGACCATTAATGTTGTCGAGAATAAACAAATTCAGAATACTTGAACACCTTCGTGCATATTTGGTACGAAATGTCCAACAAGTAGATGCCTACTAACTGTATTTAAATAAAAAGCTCTTAAAATTCGTGGAAAATAAAAATTTTCCACATCGTAACTGAAAGAAAAAAATCAAATATGTACTTGTGTAAATATTTTTAAAATGTTTTTACATTTGTCATTCAAGCTGTTTTTGGTTGATTACCATATAGCGTCCATTTTCATCGGCCATTTCACATGAACAATTTTGACTCTTTGAAATTTCGGTTTAAATTAAAAGGTTTTAAGTGCTCCAAATCTGTCTTTTGGTTTGAGTAATTAGTTTTACCATACATATGTTGTTGAGAATAAAGAAACATAAAAAAACTAATTTTAATTAATTTAAAACCGTTGCCATTCGTATATAAGGCGAAATGTCCACAAAAGAGCTGTCCACGTGCTGTATACTTTGAAAATTGGATAAGGTATGGTGAGAGATGACTGATCGCTACAAAATCAACTTTCAATTCCAATAAAAATTGATTAATTCTTACTAGTTGATTTAAAAAAATCGTGATTTTTATTTGTTTTCAAACCTATTGAACACCGTGTATGAACCTTATCAACTATGATGAAGACACTCAATTTGTTAAAAGACCCGTTTGTCTTAAAAAACAAGTAAAGGCTTCGGATGTCGTCGAAATGGAACTAATAAAGCCTTATTCTCAGTTCGGAAAGGGGCAATAACGAGTGTAAGTGCTCTTATATACTGCCCCGATAATTATAAATACACTTAAAAATAACCTTCATTTCAAAAATCGTGTAGGATTCAAGCAAATTTAGGCTGAGTACTGTTTCAAGTGCCAAGTCTAAGTCATGAGTGCCAAGTCCAAGTCATGATGAATCTAGATTTGGTGGTGTCATTTTGGGAAAAAGTAGACGAGGGTTGGATGCGGAGGAGGGGGCGAAACACAGCCGAAATTTGACAGTTGGCTGTTTGGCTGACTGCTGGCTAGGATGCCAGGTGCTCTGATTTTTTGCAAAACACGAAGTTTTGCCAATCATCAAGATATTACTAAGACAAAGATTTCGCATTGATTTTTGCAAATATAATTCAAAGAATCGAAAAAAATCTTCCGGCTGAGCTCCGGGCTGGTTAGCAAAGCTGGAAGACGTAGGACCTATAAGCTTTGTCGGTAGCGGTGAGTAACATTAATTATGCATTACTCATGACAAATTTATGCTTATTCAACACTTTTTTCTTCCAAGAGCTGTCTAAATAGAAGCAGCAGAAAGTCATCGAAACGGATGATAACATGGAAAACATTGCATTCCATCGTTCGACAAGCGGCTGTCCCTCCTGTAGGAACATCTGATCATCATCGATATGAAAAAGCTGCTTCAGGAGGACCTGTCTGTTGCCATCGCTACTCCAGAAGATCCAATCGAGGAATCCGGATCTGATGGATATCATTTGGGAAAACCAGATGAAGTTTTTGAACTTTTGAACGAGGGAACTGATGAGCTGAAGGGTGGTGAAAGGGCGGCGTCAGCGATGGCAGTGAAGTAGCGCATGATGCAGCCTCGATTGCCGCTTCGATGGTGAACACCTCGAGTCCGACCTTGATGCAAAGAATCGGACAAGAACATCCGGTTTAGGATTTTGGTTGTTTGGTCCACCCTTAAAAGATCCTTCCTGTTATCACGGTTAATCACAGCGATTTCTGAGCGTCCGAAAAGTGCGGAGTGTATTGTTTTTTAAGATACAAAAAAGTGTTTCGAATAAAATGAATTCATTGAATTCTCAAATCATATCTTTATTATTTTTAGTGTAATTTAAATAAAATAAACTAAAACACAATTTGGTTTTCAATCTTTTGATCTTTGGCCTACGATAAGCTTGTGCACAGACATACATAGACTTTTTTCCCAATTTTTTCTGATTTTTTATCTCAAACACCTGGCATCCCTGGACCCCCTTTTTCGTAAACACTTCAGCCAGCTGTCAAAACTTTTTTCAATATGGCTGAACATGCGATTTGGCATGTGAGACCACCATATTAGATTCATAAAGTAAGCGTTGTCATTTGTTGTCGTTTTTCACGAAGGAATCTGAATATGCGTGGCCTTATTCTCTAGCAAAGAAAACGGAATGTGTGCAAATGGGGCACTGTGCGTGGTCTTTCAATCAGAAAACTTGCTGAAAAAGAAGGCGTAAATGTCGGAGCAATACAAACCGCATTGAAAAGGTTTTTCATACCCATCTGAAACAGAACCAGCTAAAAAGAAGTACCAAACACGTTAAATTCGTGATGCCGAGGGCTCGAAAGCTCTACGATAAACTTCCGACCAAGAAATCAGGATGTGTTATTATGTGTGACGAAACCTTCATAAAACTCGACTATACAAACTTGCCTGGACCACAATTTTATACCCCACCTAAGGGAAAAGGTGTTCATGCATCAGTGAATGTCATTTACACTGAAAAATTTGAAAAGAAGGTTTTGGTCTGACAAGTCATATTTTGATGCTTTAAAAAGTCTAGTCCCTTCAAATCCACAGATACTATGAGTGTTTAAAAAGTTCCTACCCTTTTTCAAACAGCATAACAATCTTTCAATCTTCTGGTCTGATCTAGCTAAGTGCCACTACTCTAAGGATGCGTTAAAGTGGTATGTAGTCAATTTTTTCGCTTTGACGAAAACGAATTTGAGGAGATAAACATCTCAAAATCAAGTTTATGGCGATCAGTTCGGTCTCATCGAACCTCGCCCATTTGACCTGTTCTCTCCTCCACTACTGGCAGAAATCATTGTTACTGATTTTTATCAGTTTAAGTGGTAAATATCATCCCCGTCGAAGGTTTGTCGCAATTCTTGTCAAAGAAATACTCAAGGCACGTGCAAAGGCTGATGGACCTGCGGGTGATCAGTGGGTACCAAACCATCTCTTCTGTTTTGGCATGAGTAGCAGTTGTGGTCATCCTCAGTTTTGTTGAAAGAAGCTGTCTTCTGTTATGACAAAATGGACATGTCCAATGCATGGACAGTGGAGACACACTAAAAAGGCTTCGATGACTACCTGGCTGCAGCAGTTTTTTTAATGATCCTCCATCGATTCTCTTGCACATAAGGTCGAGGTATACGACATCCACTGTTGACGATCTGGAGTCAGCGTCCTCACTTGATCCCAGTCAAGATTATCGTAGACAGCTCAGATTTCGCCACGAGCTTCTGAGTCTGCCTTTTCTTTGATGTCCTTTTGGATTCCACTTGAGCGCCTCCCTGCTGATGTCGTTCATATTTATTCAGAGCTAGGATCCAATCCGTAACATCTTGAATCCCGAAATCTAGAGCCTTTTGAAGACATCGGCGATATTGTTCTATGTTTGAGATCCAGTTCAAAAGCCACAAAGCGCGGATGATGTTCCGCAGGCAGCGATTCACATTGGAAGCTGCAGCAGTGGAACAGCTCAAAAAGTGGGCGTTGGACCCATCGCTTGATCTCCAATGTCAGTTTTTGGATGAACCGATAGCACGTTGAGGTGGATTACTATATGAAGTAGTTCCATACTAGCCACAGATACTTCATGCAGTTCCATCATTGCGTAGGGCACATTTCCTCGTCACTCTTTCCAACCATCGCGGTGACATACAAACATAAATTAAAAGCCGGAGAACAAAGTTTCTAGCTGTCAAAAGTTTGAAGAGGTATGTATGAACATGCACCGCCTGTGGACCCAGTCTACAACATCCTGCTCAGAGTGTGGAAAGATGCCAATTCTTGGCAATGAAGCCGCAATGCAATGCTTAACGTGATTCGTAAACGAGTATGCTGTAGAGTGCACTATATAATGCAGGTTTCGACTCCCATCGATAGGTGTAGCGTAACCGCAGAACCGGAGGGATATAATGGCAAGAGACCCCAAGGAGACTTGAGAGTCGCGGAGGTATATTTGAGCCGTCCCGATGGAGTAGCTAACTGGGGTAACTCAGTGGTTCCTGCGGTTTGTACTCCCAGACAACTAAAAGTCGTATATTATTTTACAGATTATATCATATAGAATGTTATTTAAACTCATTTTCGTATATCTGCGAGGCGCGAAATTAAAAGGCGCGTGATCAGAAGGCGGGCTGATAAGCTTAAACCGATGAAAGTATTGCTTAAAGCCAAGGATCCGAAATTGGATCATTTCTCCTTATCGTCAAGCGAGAGAATTCTCCGCCGAAACAAACATGGTGTATTTTCTCTCTGCTACAATCCCGCGTGACATTTTATCAGCCTAGAGAAAGTTCCTGCAAAGAATCTTGTTTCATTGTATCCTACGGGCAGACGAATGCAACAGATCACCTATCTATAATGAATCAACTCAACGATGATAAGCGACATTGAAAATACAAGTTGTCGCTTATCACCTCTGAATGCTATCTGTGTAGAGCGACTCAAGAGACAACTCTGAGCGATGTATTATCCTTCGTTTGTTTCCGAGCTGGTTTGGTTGTAGCGTTCAGCAGAAGGATGGAGCAGTTTTCCTAACAGGAGAATCGGCGTATACAAATCGTATGCCTACACGTATTTTGACTTATTTGGAATTCGAAATTGTTCTGGAATTTTTAATATCCACCTACATAATTTTTGAATTACTTGTTTTTACTTAATGGAAAACATTAGCTTGCTCCTGGTGGTATCGTTCCAGTCGAATTTATTTGACTGAAAAATATACATTTCCCATCCAAATAACTACTTTTCTGCACTTTTCATGGTTGAATAGAAATAAATTTTGCTTTGATGTTAAATTTGAAAATTAAAACTCACCTCAGATATTTGGTTATGCAATGTATTTTTTTAAATAAAATGATAAATGATGCCTTCTGGAAAAAATGTTCTGATGAATAGTTAATTCTGGGGTTTGATTTTGGGAATTTGTCATTTTGGGCATTGCCGTGAAATGGGAGGAAGGGGGGGGGGGTTGGCTTTACCCCCCCTCTCCCATGAGGGTCTAGGAAAAGTGAGCGGATGCTTTACTCTAAACAAAACAAGTTTAATTATTATTTATTGAATTTTGATAATTGAATGAGGTTATACAAGAGTGACAATCCTGAGTAAAAGTTGATGAAAAAAAAACCCCTAAATCTAATCCGAATCCTCAGAATGGGGGTAAGCTTCCGAATCCTGCTACAAATTTTAAAAATGATAGAAATTCATATCTGAATATTGAATTTGAAATCAGATTAAACTAGGGTTGCCATTCGTCCCGCAAAAGCGGGACATGTCCCGCTTTTTTATTGAATGTCCCGCTGTCCCGCTTTTTCCTCAAAATGTCCCGCTTTTTTTCTTGGAAAACTTTTACAATGTTAACAGACCCGAATGACCCGGGTGGTTAAAAGGTTTCTAATAAATAATAATCATAATAATAATAATTTTACAAAGTTAACTGACTAGAACCGGAAAACATTAAACTTAAGTCTCAATTTAGATTATGTGATGAGCAGAAAATATTTCCAATACGTTTTTATTCTCAAAATAAGCAGCATTTTTTATAGTTTATATAAGACAGTACTGAAAAACCCCAAAGCACTTAGCATTAGGTACAGTAAGATTCTGGTTCAATTAAGTGTTCTTGAAGGACGTTCAACCAATATATGAAGATATAGTTGTTTAAAAGTTGCTTCCAAATAATTATAGATTATAGAACTATGGAGATGATTTTTTTGCCGGAAACTTAATTAAATTGCATTATGTTTTACACCACCTTTCCCTACTCAATTGTCCAAAGTATATACAGATGGAAGTTTTCTTGAGTTTTCAAATTTTAAACAAATTACCAAACAAACTTATTTTTATTCAAATATCAACTTGAAATATTTTCTCTAAAATAACGTGTTAATTCGCGAGAACCGTATAAAATATGGGTGCGTATGGTAAAAAACCGTATAAATTGAAGTCGTGTATCCGTTATAAAAAAAACCTTAGTGTACTTTCTATAAACAACTTTGGCTGATGTTAAACGTATAAGTTTGGCTGGAAAATTAAGCTTTTATTTAAGAGTTTCTCAAATGTCCCGCTTTTTTTCGGCTGTGTCCCGCTTTTTTTCGTGAAATGTCCCGCTTTTTTCTAAAAGTATCTGGCAAGCCTAGATTAAACTCATTTCAGAGGATCCCTATTATCAAAATAGAAATTGTATTTCTGTTTTCATATTTCAAATTCCGTATCTAGTTTAGTATTCTTGGTATTCTATTCACATCGTCAATAGAAAATAGAAATTAAATGGTGTTTCGAAATCGTTATCCAAATTTGGTTTTGTATTTCATTCAAAAAAATTTCCATAAATTTTTTCTTCAACTCATATTTTATGCATATGAGTTGAAACTTCAGGGAAAGGTGGATAATTATTATATGATTATGTTCATCATTTGGACTTCATATTTTAATTCAGATTTGCAAATTGTATTGAAAATAAAAAAAAAAATAATTCAGATTGAATAAAAAAAAACCTTTAAATTAAAATACTATTAAATTAACGATTGAGGGCTCTGAAAGAAATTTCAATTCTGTGCAGTAAAGTCGTGAATGCCATAAAGATGGTAAAACGACTATAATCGCAGCAAAAAAATCTGAGTTGGTATTGGAAATCTGATCAGGAATCTAAATTTGGAAGTGCAGATCCCGTTCGTTTTTGGCAACATGCACAAACATTTTGTGTTGCCAAAATTGAACGGTTTTTTTCTGAGGTTTTTTTCTTTTATTTTTACAAATTTATGATTTTTATTATCAATCACGGTATTTTAAGTCAATTTCCGACCATTTTAAGAATTTTTATATATTTTTTTCTTATGTTTTCGATACATTTTGCACTATTTGTTTTGTTTTTTATCATTGTTTTTTTTGTCAGTTTTACTGTTTTTGTCATTTTTCATCATTTTTAAGTAGATTTTGTTATTTTTAGTCAATTGTTTGTATTTATTTTTGATTTATTTTTTTAATTTTTCATCTTTTTGTAATGTTTGAGTACTTAATTTTTTTTTTGATTTTGTTATTGTATTATGTCACCATTTCTGAACGTTAAAACGTATTTTCGGTGTTTGTCTATGTATATTGGTTCTGTTATAGAGAAAACTAAATGGTAATGTCGCTTCTAAAAACCGTTCAATTTTGGCACATGTGTCAAAATCGAATGTTGCCAAAATCGAACGGGGTCTGCAGTATTTGTACACTTTATCAAAAGTATTGAAAATGTTTGAATGTCACTCTGAAAAACTGAAAAAAAACATTGAAGAAAGCTTCGAGTTCCTCGCAAGCCCGCAACTCAAATAAACTCCTTCTCAGATAACTTACCATTATCAACAATGCATCAAACTGAGAATAAATTGTGAATAACGAAACTAATAAAAATTAATATAAAATGTTCATTAAGTGTAGGATAATGTTTGTGATCGATTAAGATTTAAAAGTTGTTTGAATCCTCAAACCTTTCGATGGAAAATTACTTTTTTTCTTAGAAATAATGATAACTAATTAAGCAATTTTTTCAATATCCTCACCAGTTTCTCACACTTTGCGGAACAAATAGTAACGAAAATGTCATAAGTAAGTTCCTTTTAATTCTTAGAATATTTTTTGTCAAAACATGACTCAAAAATATCTACGCGTTTTAGAGATATTTTGATTTTAGTTTATGTTATACATTATTCTGCCACCGCCCGACGTATGTGATAAACGTACGAGCGATTCATGTGATCCAACTCAGAGCCGAGTTTGTCACTGCTGATAAATGCTACGAACCTATCGCAAGCGAGTGCGACAAACTAAAATTTCCCCCCTGTCGCTTTGTTCTGCAGCTATACAAGGAACGGGGAATTATCTTGTTAGCGAACTTCCAATGGGTGTTGACGAGATAGAATTCCACTCCGCCGCGAACAAGACAAGCAACGTATGCTCTCGGATAATACAGGAATAAGTGTCGCGCAACATGTTCTCTGCTCACATAGTAATTGAAGGCGGTTCTTCTCACTACCTGAGAGAGCTTTGGAAACAGCGTTCAGAGATCAGCTATCCTGAGCGAATATCGGAAGCTTGCTTAAAGCACCCATGACCCGAAAGGAACTGCGTCAGGTAGAAGTTGACCTCTCCATATTCACTTCCGATTTCAGTCTGGAAGTCGCGGGATAAGCTTATGCGTCCATCTGGCGTTGTTCGATGCGTCCCACTGCTCCTGCCACTTGAGAATTGACACTGCTCGTTGAGCTTTACGCACTCCTCTAACAATCTTTGCTTCTTAACACTTCTTATCTTCCACCAGAGTTATGTAGATGGGAATCATACCCGCGATGACAAAAGCAGCATCTCTTGATATGGTCGTGTATGCACAGAAAACTCGCATGGCTATCAGCCGATGTGTGCTCCGTAATCTGGATCTGTTGAAGTCTACCTCTGCTGTACATGCTGGCCTGCGGATCCGAGACCGACCGAACCCGCTTGTCCAGCAATAACAAGGTCACAGTCGACGGCGACGAGCTGGAGATAGTCGAAGACTTTGTCTATCTCGGCTCACTGGTGACCACAGACAATGACACCAGCCGTGAGATCTGGCGGCGAGTTATCAGCAGAAGTCGTGCCTACTATGGACTCCACAAGCAACTGCGGTCGAAAAGACTTAGCCCTCGCACGAAGTGTAACCTGTATATGACGCTCATTAGACCGGTTGTTCTCTACGGGCACGAGACATGGATATTGCTCGAGGAGGACCTGCGTACACTCGGAGTATTCGAGCGACGAGTGTTAAGAAACATCTTTGGCGGCGTACAGGAGAACGGATTGTGGAGGCGAAGGATGAACCACGAGCTCACGCGACTCTACGGCGAACCCAGTATCCAGAAGGTGGTGAAGGCTGGCCGGATACGCTGGGCTAGACATGTTGAAAGAATGCCGGACGACTGTCCTGCAAAACAGGTGTTCGCTACGAATCCGGTAGGAACAAGACAAGCGGGGGCGCAACGAGCGAGGTGGTTAGACCAAGTGGAGCGTGATCTGGCGAACGTGGGGTGTCCGAGAAATTGGAGAACGGTTGCCATGGACCGAGTGAATTTTAGGAATTATGTTCGTCAAGTTATGTCGTGAGACGGAATACTATGTAAATAAATAGGAATAAATAAATGAAGTCTACCTCTATGACGGAGCTCCGGGCCGCAATCCGTACCGTAGTTTCGACAGTGCTACGCTCGCAAGTGGACGTCTCTTGCTACTCTTTGGACCATGGCAGCTTGACATAATCCAGGCCAATGAATCGATGTTTTTCGATGCACTTTCACAACAGTATTTGACATGCGCACTAGAACTTTAGTAATTGTCGACCATTACTCCGAGGTATTTCAGCTGCTGTCCCGATGGTGTCGTGTGTCCTTCAACAGAAATCTTCATTTGCGACACATCTCTTTTGTTGGTCACGAGCAGAACTTCGGTTTTACGGTGTACTATCTGGAGCTTAACTCCTTCCATCCAGAAGCCAACCCTGCCCACGGTCATCTTTGCAAGGTCTTCTAACTTCTCCATTGTTTTGCCGGTGATTATGAGCACGATATCGTCAGAAAATCCAAATATCTGCGTGCTTGCTTGTAACTACCAACGTTAAAATCTCATAAAACTTGGCATTCCAAAGCACAGGTCCAAGTATTGAGCCCTGTAGTACATCCACTGTTAAGACAGTAGATTGTAACCTTGTTTTGGTTTCTCACGTCAGGACTCGATGTTCGAAGAAGTTTCCTATTATTCTGCAGGGGATATTGGGAACACGCATCTTGTGTAGCGCTTTGGAATAGCTTCCCAGCTGACATTCCCCCTTATTCTGCGCCGCGCGTGAGGTGACGAAAGTTGAGTCGAGTCGGAGTCACGTGAGTCTTGTCACCTTATTCTCGAAGCCGATGTGACAGAGCATACGATCTGTACCTCACGGTGACTACTAGATTGGGATAAGAACTCAAAACGTTCATTCTAAAAAACGTTTCTCACCTAAAGCGACTACTGGAATCGGGTGACTCGACTATCGTCACCTCACGCGCGGCGCAGAATAAGGGGGATTGTTGGCTCTGTTAACGTCGATCGTCACAATGACGTAGTGACGAACACTTGATCGCTTTTTTTTATACGTGCGCTTCGCGTACTCTGTCACCATTTGGATGGCGTCCACCATTAGTCTCCCTTTCCGAAAACCAAACTGTCTGTTCGAAAGTCCACTTTCGCCTTCTGTTTAGATAATAAGTCTGTTTAGATAATAAGTTATCCTCTCCAGTAGCTCACCAAGGGTGTCCAGCATACAAAAAAATGCTCCCTTCGAAGCATGAGATTTATCGTCAAACATCTTTGGAAAATGGAAAATCTCTTTTCACATAACTGTGCAATGAAAACGACATGCGATAATACCATGATGGCCTTCATCCTACGAAAATTATCGAAGTCGTTTACCTACTCGCCTTGAAATGTGGATGATTCATGCCTCGAGCTTTAATCTGATACAAGAGGAACTATTGGACGAGATAAGCAATTGAGATCGTTGCGTAATCGTAGGGACAGCACTTAAAGTAGCATGACCAAAACAGATTGTCTGCCATCACTGCAAGAGGTCTGGTCACATGTAACGAAACTGTGAGGAAATGGTCCTTCACAATCAAGGAGCTTAAAAACTTGATCAGCATAACTTTCATACGCTAAATTGTCTACTGTCATAGAATGGTATTATACGCTTCAGAAAAAGTACGATATGTGGGTTAAACTCTTGACGGGTAACAAGGCGATTTTACCCTTTTTTTAAATTTTTTTTTATCTATTCCTTGTAATTTCAAATAAAAATGTTGAATGTATTTCACCACAAAAAGAAATTTTTTAAGCGCTGATAAGTTGTAAAACTTATCAAAGCAAGAATCATACTAGTCATAGTTTTAATGGAACTACGCTTTACTTTCTCTAAGCAATAATATAACGTTTTATTTATGATTCAATTAGAAGGAATTCAACTCCCGTAACGATGTGTTTAAGATAATGTCTTCCTGTTATCTTGGATATTCTAGGCGCTCGAATCCGAAGGAGAATCCGGCTCGAAGGACCTTTGAGCATCTTTTTTTTTCTCTTCACGCATTTTGCTAGTAGGCAGGAACAAATATAAATTGTCATACTTTCTTTAACGCTAGATTTCCATATGTTTCGGAAAGACTAGAGATAGAATTACAAGATTTTAAAATGTTTCTTTTTGGAGAAAAAATCAAATACATCTTTTGCTAGTTAACCAAAATAACCTCACATACAATTGTCGACGATTTTATGCACTGCGTGGTGCATTAACACGGCAAGATAAATCCGGGCCACAACCTGTAGCAAAGTACCTAACTGGTGCAGTTTGAATAACTAAATGGATTCCGCACTTTTGCGCTCAACGGCTTCCACCAAAACGGCGACCAGTTTGCTTTAGTGGCGAATTTTCACAACAGCGCAGCGGTTTGTTACTGCAACAGACTGATGCTGTGCATTAGAACAGAATATTTTTTCGCCCGAACTGCTGTGCGGTGACTAGCTATGCACATAGACATCGGTTTGGTCTCGGGTAGGGAACTTTGTTGCATCCTCTCGTCTACATAGTACATAGCAGGAAAATTTCATAGACGACGAGCGAGCAAGCAAAGGTATAGGACTCATTAAAACCCTTCACATTCATTATGCTTCTGAATCAACATCAAACCAGGCAAGGCCTTCCGGAAACAAAATTTTACAAAATAATCCAAAATTCTGAGTTTGTAGAACAAAAAATTCAAAAAACCTGCTTGCGACTGAAAACACGTTAACAATTTTAGAAATTAATAATTTTGAGAATCGATACCTAACATCACAAGTTTAGAGGAAAAATGTTCAAAATATGAAACATCAATGCATCGACCAGAGGGTCTACACAGGAAAAATGATTTTCCAGTTTGGCAAAATTCAGAAGTCTAGGAAAAAAGTTTCTAATGAACTCTATTTTACCAGCAATGCGTAAGTGCATTGGTTAGTTACAAAATAACTGGTTACGTCTACCCGAGTGCAGAATTAATTCAAAATTTACCCAGTTTACCGAAAGCTCTTTCTCTCTTTTTCGTTCTCAGCCTCTCAACCACTTTCGACAGGTAACCAGAATCCAACCAACCGAAAAGTTGTGTAGTTACATTTTGGGTCATGTGAAAACCTGGTGATGTGGTTGTTGATGAATGTGTGGGTTGGTGTGTGATTTCCAACTAGCTGGCTGTTTTGGGCAATACTAAATTTCGGAAATAGCTGCTGTTGCTAGACTCCGGACAACTTCATTCTGCCCAAAAGTTGGAATTTTGATAATTTGCCATCCCTGTGCTATGTGGAAAACTGCACCTGACTGCATCCTCGTTGAAATTTGCACTCGAGTGCTCGCTCAAGTAAGGTATACCAAGCTAAAAGTAGGTTTGGGTTCCTGAAAAGGTTCTTAGTTGGAAAAAGGAAAAGTTTTTCTATTTTCGTTTAAAATGAATTCATAACATTTAACACGAAGATGTGAATCAACCACTTGATGGTATAGATCATTTAAGTTTTAAAGAATATTGGAATCCTTAAAAAAATCTTTAAAGATAAAATTTAAATATCCTAAAGATTTTCTAAGAAAAAAAAATAAAAAAACCAAAATATCAAAAATGACAAAAAAAAAATAATGACAAAAATGACAAAAATGAAAAAAAAAAATGACAAAAATGACAAAAATGACAAAAATGACAAAAATGACAAAAATGACAAAAATGACAAAAATGACAAAAATGACAAAAATGACAAAAATGACAAAAATGACAAAAATGACAAAAATGACAAAAATGACAAAAATGACAAAAATGACAAAAATGACAAAAATGACAAAAATGACAAAAATGACAAAAATGACAAAAATGACAAAAATGACAAAAATGACAAAAATGACAAAAATGACAAAAATGACAAAAATGACAAAAATGACAAAAATGACAAAAATGACAAAAATGACAAAAATGACAAAAATGACAAAAATGACAAAAATGACAAAAATGACAAAAATGACAAAAATGACAAAAATGACAAAAATGACAAAAATGACAAAAATGACAAAAATGACAAAAATGACAAAAATGACAAAAATGACAAAAATGACAAAAATGACAAAAATGACAAAAATGACAAAAATGACAAAAATGACAAAAATGACAAAAATGACAAAAATGACAAAAATGACAAAAATGACAAAAATGACAAAAATGACAAAAATGACAAAAATGACAAAAATGACAAAAATGACAAAAATGACAAAAATGACAAAAATGACAAAAATGACAAAAATGACAAAAATGACAAAAATGACAAAAATGACAAAAATGACAAAAATGACAAAAATGACAAAAATGACAAAAATGACAAAAATGACAAAAATGACAAAAATGACAAAAATGACAAAAATGACAAAAATGACAAAAATGACAAAAATGACAAAAATGACAAAAATGACAAAAATGACAAAAATGACAAAAATGACAAAAATAACAAAAATGACAAAAATGACAAAAATGACAAAAATGACAAAAATGACAAAAATGACAAAAATGACAAAAATGACAAAAATGACAAAAATGACAAAAATGACAAAAATGACAAAAATGACAAAAATGACAAAAATGACAAAAAAAACAAAAATGACAAAAATGACAAAAATAACAAAAATGACAAAAATGACAAAAATGACAAAAATGACAAAAATGACAAAAATGACAAAAATGACAAAAATGACAAAAATGACAAAAATGATAAAAATGACAAAATGACAAAAATGACAAAAATGACAAAAATGACAAAAATGACAATTATGACAAATATGACAAAAATGACAAATATGACAAATATGACAAAAATGACAAAAATGACAAAAATGACAAAAATGACAAAAATGACAAAAATGACAAAAATGACAAAAATGACAAAAATGACAAAAATGAAAAAAATGACAAAAATGACAAAAATGACAAAAATGACAAAAATGACAAAAATGACAAAAATGACAAAAATGACAAAAATGACAAAAATGACAAAAATGACAAAAGTGACAAATATTATAATAATTACAATTATTACAAAATTACAAAAAAGACAAAAATTACAAAAATTACAAAAAATTACAAAAATTTCAAAAATTAAAAAATAATAAAATAACAAAAATGAAATAAAATGATAAAAGTACAAAAATAACTAAAACTACAAATGTACCGAAATTACAAAAATTTCAAAAATTATAAAAATTACAAAGTTTACAAAAATTACAAAAATTAAACAAATTATTAAAATTACAAAAATTAAAAAAATAACAAAAATTACAAAAATTAAAGAAATACAAAAATTCAAAAAAATTACAAAAATAACCAAAAGTACAAATATGACCAAAATGACAGTTATGCTAAAAATCACAAAAATCGCGGAAATGTCAAAAATGACAAAATCGAGGGAATTGAGTTAAATTACAATTTGACCAAAATATCATCATTAAAAAATGCCACAAAAGTTTACAAAACTACAATATTTCAAACAAATTTTGCAAGATCATCTAAAGTTTCTTTAAATTTCAAACTAGTCCATATTTCAGGTTGATTCTTCGTGAATTATTTTTAAAAATTTTGATTTTTGAGACTTCCAAATTCACTTTGAAGTGCTCCTAAATCAAGTCCGGGGCTGAATTTCTTATTTTGAAATTTCACATCCTAACTATCCTAAAGCCATGGTTATTCGGTTTGCTTATTCAATATTATTGTTTTACAACAAAAACACAATCAACAAATAATTTCTAACGTGAAACAGATAAAAAATAATTGAACAACATGAACTTAAACGAAGCATTAACAGCAAATTTGCAAATTTATGGCTATGGAATCACCATCCCATGTGGTAGGATGTCAAAAACAGGATTTTGTAATGTATCCCGTCCCGAGCCATGATTACCCCAGGAATTCCATGCAGACAATATATTCTAATAAAACGAGTAAACAACCTGCCACAACATAACCCCACAAACGGAATGGCTATGTTGGATGCTGCGAGACCAACCAGAGAGAAAGATGGAAAGAGAGCATCGCCCCAAAATCAGCGAAATGTAGTTAAACGATCATTAGCTGCTAAATTGCGGTGATTTGTTTGATGCCGATCCATGGAAGGTTAATATTGTACCCTGGTCACATTCGAGGCTGGCCGCCATTGACCAACACCAGAGGATTGTGCCTTTCTAATGAACATCGTTTCATTATCGTTCCGGAGCCGAAGTCCATTTTTGTCATGTGCAAAAGTGCTAGTAATTTATAAATAAATGGGTTTTAGTTCCGTGCATTATGGGGGAGCATGGTTTGTGTGCATTATTTCTAGGAACTAGTAGGAGGCATCAGTGACCATGAATGTAAAACATTTCCAGATTAGTCAATTCCATTGCTATTTAAGCTAATTTTAAAAAGTAATTAGTTAAAAACTATTTTAAAACAAATTTTTACCCATAATATATTTCGAAGATCAATTTCAAGCTTTAAAAGTGGAAAACACAGACCTTTATGCGGGATGTCCTAAACAGTTTATTTGTTCCAGTTCCCGTTCCAGTTTATTATTTCCAGTTCCCAGAAGTTTGTTGAATGTGCATTGACAACAATAAAAATATCGCTATTTAACTGGAAATGTTTTACAGTACATAACAATTTTTCGGTTCGAAGTACAATATTCTATTTTTCTTTAATTTTTGTTTCGATTATAATTGTGTTATCAACGATGCAGTTGGCGGACAGTCATTGAAAAACTTATCCGGTACAACTGTGATCGATGTTTACTCTTGGAATCGAACTCGCAGATATCGGCTCAGGAAGCAACTGACTTGCCTATACTTGCCTTGAGCTATATCACAAGTCCTAATACAATATTCAAGTATTGTACCGAAAGCCGTTTGGGTACCAAACTCAATTGGCGAAATGACATTTCTTGTGTCTGTCCAGAAGAGATCTTTAAGATATGTTATCACCTTATAATTTACCTTAGAATGAACTTAAGCAACTTCTTTCCTTCGACGTTCGATGTGTAATCTTAAACAATCTGGTCATAATTCCCATCTGGACCTGCTTCGAAGGCTGTACCCGAGATGGGAGATCAAGTTCGCGGTTAAGCGCTCATTGGCTTACTCAATTTCAAGTCAAAACTCCAGCATATATACTCTGCCTCTTGTTACGATTCAAGATTTAGGACCTCTTCTCTGACGACTCGAAGTCCGGCCTTCAACCGTAACTCGAGGCTCGCTTGGTTTGATCGACTATCGTGCGCTCCGCCTCTGTTCGAGACCAATGACCTCTCCTCTTACGACTCTTGGCTCCGCTTGGTTTGGCTCGAGGCCATCTCCTATTTGCCAGTTCGTGTGTCGAATCGAGAGCAGCTTACTGTGGACACGCGCCTGTCACAGCATACGTTCGGGGCTCTACGAAACTACTCGGATGATTCCCGACGAAGACGTCATCCTACACCGACTCGAGTGACTCACCCGCCGACGACGTGAACTCACTTTACCCGTGAGTTTTTTGCGGCGTAAATACTCTTCCCCCTACGAGTTCGACTGCGAAGAAGGTCAAGTCTTATTCCCGCAGCTTCCGTCGTAGGGAGCGCGTTCTACTTTTTTTTTTTCTTTTTATTAATCCTGTTTGTTTATTACAACCTTATCTTATAATAATTTGCTTATAATTCTTATAATTCCTACTTGTTTTCAATCCTCTACTTTCCTTATTACATTGTTAACAGATGTTCAAAAAATTTCTAAAATGTTTATTAAGTATATTCTTACTATTCCAACGTTTTTCGCGAATTCTTTTCTGAAACTCTCGCAATCGATTGATGTCATTTTTCCCATGGTTATTTAAGTTAAAACACATAGCTTCAACAACTACCCATAGTGCAGCCTTTAATTTACAACTTTTTTCACCAATTACAGTTGATATTAAAAATTCTGGATCAAGAATGTAAATCTTCATCCGATTTCGGATGATGTCCGCTATATAATCCCAAACAATTTTTGAAGGTTGACATTGTTTTATTCTGTGCTTGATTGAGTCTAGTTCTCCACAAAAACTATTTGGAGAATAGATCCTTCCGATTTTATGGTTGAATAACTTACTATTTGTTGGAATTAAGTCATTGAACATTATGAATAGTGCCGTTTATCCATCACTAGAAATACAATTTTTCGAAAAATTATCATACATGTTTGTCCACATCATATTTGGAAACTCGTTCATAACTCGCGGGATTATATTCATTTCGTTCAGAAAATGATGATAAAATAATTTGGATGTAAGGAGGTGAGTAGACGATTTTAAATTGAAAGGAACAGCAATCCATTCGCGAGCATTTCTCGTTAGATTTTGGTTATGAGTTTGATCTAGCATAAAAGAATCAACATTTGGCTCTGAGTACTTATTTTTAAATAGAATATTTTTTATAAACAGACTTTTAGCTTTGATTTCAATATCTTGTGATGATAATCCACCTTTGTAAGTCAGCAAGTATAACTGTTGTTTTGAAACCTTGTATATATAGCCTTTCCAAATAAAACTACAGCACATTTGTCTGATTCCTGCAATATACTTATTTTCTGGCGGGAATACTTGAGCGACATACCAAATTTTGGACAAAATATACGTATTGAGAATAAAAATTTTTTGTACGAGATTCAAATGACGTTTACTGTGTAGAGAAAGCGAAAATTGTAAATTTTTCAACAAATCTGTATAACAATGTTCTATCGTGCTACGAAAAGTTTTATTAATCGGAACACCTAGTATTTTCATGCTTTCTACTTCTTTTATCAAATGAGGTCCTGAAACACAGTTGTTGAAACGCATAAACTGTGATTTGTTAATATTAATTTTTATCTTAGCATAAATGCTGAAATAGTTTATGAGTTTTAGAGCTTTATCAAATTCAAAATTATTTCGAATGAATAACGTAATGTCATCTGCATAAGCAATAACTTTAACAAAACAATTATCTATTGAGCATCCATTAATCGATTCATGTAACATTCTAATTAAAGGTTCTATGTATAAGCAAAAAAGAGCCATGCTTAAAGGACATCCTTGTCTGACTGAAGATTTAATAGGAATAGGATCGGTTAAAAATCCATTAAAGAGTATTTTTGAAGTGGCATTCAAGTAAAGTCTCTGGATACAATTTATAAATTGTATAGGAAAGTCAAATTTCTCAAGGATCTGCCATAAAAAACAATGATCGACGCGATCGAAAGCTTTTTCAAGATCTAAACTCAAAAGCAAACACTTGAAACTTTTAGAACGTTGAGATTGTATGAGAATATTCCTGATAGTTTGAAGATTTTGTATACATGAGCTATCTATAAGGCTTGCTGTTTGACCTGGACCTATCAATTTGCTCAAGAGCGGCTGTAATCTAATCCAAAGAATTTTGGTGAAAACTTTATAATCAGTATTAAGCATGCTTATGGGTCTTCGATTTTGTTACTCATGACAATTTCCTTTTTTCGGTAACAAAGTAATAATTCCTGCTGTGAATAATCCAGGTGGATATACATTATCATGAAGATACATGTTATATAACCTCACCATATCGTTTTTAAGTATGTGAAAATATTCTTTATAGAAACTATAACTTAGACCATCAGGTCCAGGGGCGGTATTTTTAGAAGCGCTGTTTAGTACTGTGTATATTTCATCTATTTCTATAGATCTTACAAGATTTTGCACGGTGTGTTTCGTAGAAGGACTTAAAGAAAAAAAATACAGTAACGCTAATTTTTGCATGGGTAGAAAGAAGAGCTTCTTCCGGTTCATTTTCATCGAAAATTAAAATATTTTTTCGGTGACCCCTCATACAAATATATTTTTTTTAATTTTCCATTTGAATTCTTCAAAAAAAAAAAAAAATTTTTAAGTGTTTTATAATTTCAGAGGTGCTAATTCTCTTAATTTTAACTTTTAATAACTTTAAGTTGAATTCAACAATGTCATCAAAAACTTTGAAAAATTTTCAAATTTTTTTTTTAAAAAGTTACAGAGCTGTTCAACATATAAAATGCTTAAAAAGTATCTTCTAATCCCAAAATTTAAAAATTTGCTGGCAAATCCTGCCAGCAGTCCGAGAGGGTCAAATTATCAATGATTAAGAAAATTAGTAAACACTAGGAACCGCTATAGCTTTTTTATGATAACGCTTATCGTGATGCGATCTGGAGTAGAAACGTTTGTCTTAATGAAAGCTTTGAAAAAACAATAATAGGATAATGAATATTGAAAAGTTAACGATACGTTAAAAGTAATTTTT
Organism: Uranotaenia lowii; assembly: GCF_029784155.1. Lineage (NCBI taxonomy): Eukaryota > Metazoa > Arthropoda > Insecta > Diptera > Culicidae > Uranotaenia > Uranotaenia lowii. The sequence goes on from NC_073692.1 coordinate 76,895,667, forward strand.
GATGAGAAATCAGTTTTTATACTTCTCCTGAGTTAAATGTCTCAAAATTCCATTCGCACTTCAGACTCAATGCAAATCGCTAGCAGTTCAATTTAGCTTAAGTTTTGCTTGTTATTGTCTTTTGATACAATGATCATTATAAGCATGGAGATTCCTTTAACTTTTTTATTTTTATTATTTTCTAGCCCAAGTTTTGTAGCCCTGATGCACTCTGTGATTCTTCCATTTTATTCAAAGAGCTAGCATTACTGTTGAGGTTAAATAATCTTAGCTTCTTCGGTTTTCAACTCACTATATTATTTAAATAATCTCTTGAATTATAAGTTTTAAATTGAGCTGTATAGTTTTTGGAAATGAATTTTTTTAATGATGAATCTAGTCTAAAACTTTGCGAAATTTTAAATTTTACCAAAAAAAAAAATGCATTTTAATCTTTTTGTCGATCTTAAATGTACACAAATTAACAGTATTGTTGGCAAAAGTGAATTGCAAATGATCGATAGCAAGCGAGCCTGCAGCGCGTAACATTCATTTTATTTTGTTCATCCCTTACTTATTTTAGTTATTCTACAGTACACTGAAGTTTTTCTTTATTATTAAATAAAACCATAATGAAGCATTAATGTTACAGTAAAACAATCATTATTTCTACAATTTTATACCAATTATGGTAAAAAAATATAAAAATCATTGGTTTGAATAAACCATAGAAATCCATAAAAACAAAAAAAAAACGCATAAATCTGGTCTAAAACGTCGATAAAGTTGAAATTTCTCTTGAAAAAAAAAATTTTTTTTTTCATCGTTCTACAAGATCATGAATTCGAAAATATCAACAGTACTTCAATTTTTAAGCCAAAATGAAGTTCAAATGACTAATAAAAAATTTATTCATCATCAATATAAGAAAAAGAAATTTAAAATTGATGTTATGTAGCGGAAGATAAGCGGATTCCAGTGCAAGTACTTTAAAATTTAACTAAATTTTGTTGAAAACTGTTCTTCTAAGATATGTTCAAATTTAATCTTAATCTTCAAATTTAATTAAAAAATGCCATAAACGAGTGACATCATCAAAAATTTAATTTTTGTTTTCTTAAGTGCGTACCCATATGCATCAGAGCCTGCAAAAGTTGTGGAAATATTTCAAAAGACAATTTTGAAAAAAAGGAAAAGATTTATAATATTTTGTTGGAAACCAATCAAATGATGTTGGACTGTTCTTATTCAAATATCATAATTTTTTTTAACCAGAATTTGTTCTCCAAGATATACACATTTGAATATAAATTCATGTTACATTTGGATAACACCAATAATAACAAGGGTATTCCAAATAATAATATTTAAGTTAAATAAAATGTTCATATCACAATAAGTTTTCCAGATGATCAAAATCACCTATCTTTCCAGGCGTTGACATTTTTTATTGTTTCAGATTGATAAAAATTTGAGTAAAAATATAAAAATAAATTTTCCATGAAAAAAGTTACTATTACATTGCACTGAAATAATTTTACAGATAATAATTTCTAAATATGGACTACAAATCTTCAAAAAAACAAAACGTATGGGGACTCACCGACCAAATATTTAAATTTTGCCTGAAAATGATTCAGAAAAGGCTAAATTTTACATTTCTGAAAAAAATAGAGTTACTGTATTTTTTCTTTTAAACATCTTTCATAAACACACCGTGTTTGCTTTTCGGTTTCATTGAGTTTTTTATTCAAACTAAAAAGGATTTCATTATCGTTATTTGAATTTTCATCAGATTTTTTAAAAATATTTGTAAAATAGCTTTGAATTGATTTCTTTAAAATTGTTGTATCTGTAACTAAACGATCATCAATACGAAGAGATAACAACTTCGAAGAGGTTGCTTGTTTCAATTTAGATGAAATTTGATATAAACTCATTTTCTCATCTTCCAGTAAAGAGGATGGTTTGAAATTATGTCTGTAAAATTCTAAATTTTGCTGCTCTATCTCCATCAATTTGCTTTTAACAATGGATAATTCTTCGTTGACTATTTCATCAGCTTTTTGTTTTTCCACCAATTCAAACAGACATTTATAGTAAAAAGATTTTTCACGTGATATTTTTTGATTTCTTTGATAACTTGCTTTTTTTTAAAAAAAATTAACGTTATTTTTAAAATCATTGTTCCACCAAAAACTGAAATTTAAATTTGAATTTCTTTGCTTCAGGTTTGAGAAAAAAGGTGTAAATTGATTCAAAATGTCATCGTGCTTTAAAAAATATGAGTTCAATTTCCAATATCCTCGACCTATACAAATTATACTTGATCGATCAAAAATTTTAAGTTTAAAAGTAATACTATGATGATCCGAGAAAGCTAATGGTACAGTTTGGAAGTCAGTCACATTTTTTATCACTATATCAGAAGCGTATGCGCGATCTAGACGGGATTTGACCAAACCTCGAACAAAAGTATAGTTAACCCTCGACTTTAATATTTCTTTCTCAACATCTTTGAAGCGATACCCATTAATAAGATTTGAAAGTCCATTACAAAAATTTTTTATAGTCCCAGTCATATCATCAGAATTCAGGATACTATTGAAATCACCGATAACCATATTTTCTATACCGAAAGCCAAATGATTGATGATATCTTGTTGAAATAAGTGATCTCTCTCTTTTTTAAAATTGACAAAATTAATTGAATCGATACGAACTGACGATATTCGACCATCACAGCTAAATAAAACATTTGAATGAATTATATTATTACGCAATAATATTCCCGTTCCTTTTTTGTCTGAATTGACGTTAACAAGGGCATAATAAGTGGGCACAAAAGAAAAATTTTCGAAAGATAACTCCTGCACAAATATAATGTCCAAATCGTTATTCCAAATGTAATCTCGGAGCAACGACTTTTTTATATCCGAATTAATAGAATTCAAATTTGCAGAGGCAATTCTACGAATAAATGACATCTTTCAAGTTAGTGTTTCAGAAAAGAAAAAGAGTTTCCATAAAAATTCATCAAAAACCGACTCATAAACCAATAAAGAAAAAAAAATGTTTGAACATATCTCCTAAGCTGATTTTAGAATAGAGTGATCACAATGATCATAAAGATAGCAAAAACAGTAATAGCGATAATAAGCAAAAGAAAAAACAACAACAGCATTTCTTTATTTGGGAAATTTTCAGCTTCAGCTTACCGTGTTGCTCTACCGGTCACCATGGCGCGATCTCGTCCGGGATCGCGTGCGCGATCCCTTAGAGCTGCGAAGGTTTGGTTTTTTGGTAATCGATCTACCACGCTTCGTACGCGTACCATCTGGTTCGGGGCTACTTTCCGACGTCGTTGATTGTGGAATCCTATCGCGTTTCTTCGTTACCAGCACGAAGTTTGCGTCGTCATCGTTCGGTTTCTCTCGTTCGTCTGCATTTGTCGCCTTTTGTCTGCATTCGGGGCTGTTATCTTTTCTTGACGATGCATCACGGTTGTCGTTTTATCATTCGGCAAACTATCATTGCTCGTACTCGATTTCGAAGCGATCGTAGCGTTTTTAACAGGTAGGGCGGTGAAGGATAGAGGAGGCTGGGTTTCGTGACGATTGTTGTTGGCAACGGCGGCGGCAACAATATTGCTATGAGTTCCTACTTTTCCAACCGTTCGTGACGGAGAGAGGTTTCTCGCGCTGTCTAATCGGCTTTGAACGTTCTTTATTTTTGGGCAATCTGCTTTTAAATGTCCTTCGGTATTACAATTAAAGCACTTGTTTTTAAGGCCGTCGTAATATAGACGTGCCTTAAAATGACCTATAAAGAGATTAGCTGGAATCTCTTTAGTTATCTCTATGTGAACCCCTCTTATACCACTATAGACTGAATATCCGTAATCTAGAGGGTATCGCTCTCGAACGTGTTGCCTTATGGTTCCAAACTTACACAGCACGGCAGAGATATCTTTGTCTTCCGTTTCGGGGGGAAGGTTAAAAATACAAACGTACCTGAACAGACGGTTGGCAATGTCAATTTTTACAGTCGTAGTTTGTCCATCATTGTATTTGAAAAGATACTCCTCCGCCATGTTGGCCACGAACTGGTTAAACCCGATTTCGTCCAGAAACTTGATAAAAAAGCAGTGGTCGTTTTCATCCTTGTAGATGGAATGCACACAGGTCGCTGGTAATTTCAAAATGTTCTTGGTGAACTTTAAAACATCTAGATGCGCGGGAACTTTAGCTGCGGTCGCGAAGACAATTGTAACAGTGTTTTTACGCCTTTTGTCCATTTTAACTATACAAGATAGTTTCCGTTATGTCGAAAAAATTATAATTGGGAATCACGAAAGGAAGTAAGAGAGCTACACAAAAAGCGTCTGCTCGTGTCCGTGTCTAGACCACTGACTTATCTTTGTATGCTTTACTACTAGGATCGGACGCACATTACTCGGATTCTACTCCGACCGTGGTCCGGTCTTCCTCCTTCCTTTGGCTTGCAACTTTGGGGCTGGCAACCCTAGGCTTTTTGCCCGCCGTTTGCCGAATCGAGAGCAGCTTATCCTCGACTCGCACCTGTCACAGCACACGTACGGGTCTTGAACACTTGCGACTCAGATGTATCCCGACGGTGGTGTCATCCATCCGACTCGAGTGGCGCATCCAACGGTGACGTGAGACCACTCTACTCGAGAGTACTCCGCGACGTGAATACTCTTCCGCCTACGAGTTGGAGGTATCCTACACACAGACGCGCGACGTACTAGGCTGCTCGGCATACACAGAGGGTAGATTCTTATCTTTGTATGCTTTACTGCTAGGATCGGACGCACACTACTCAGATACTCCCCGACGAAGGAGTCACCCTACATCGGTCGCGGACTGGTGCTGGTTCCAACTGCTCTACAGGGCAGTCATGATCCAGGTGAACCCATCGCTGACCACTCGCCAAGTATTGGCATCTTCACGCATCCTCCGCACGTTGTTGTCGGCTGTCGTGTCTGGTCCGCAGGCGGCAAGCATGTTAGCGCGTACCTCTTTGAACCCCGGACAGTTGAACACTACGTGCTCTGGTGTCTCTACTGTGTAACCGAAGGTTGGGCAGAATGGCGAGGCCACACGTGTCCAAACCGGTGGTAATACTGCATGAAGCATCCGTGACCAGTCAAGAACGGTGACATGCAGAAATCCAAAATGGACGAGCTCACACTCGCCAGGACCCTCCTTCTGCTGCAGCGAATCGCCGAGTTGTTCGACATGGCCCGTGAGATGGTTGCTGTCGTCATTGCCGCTTTTTTACAGGCGTAGTCGACGTGGACCGTAAGCTCAGCCGGCCGTCGATCATCACCCCCAGGTACTTGACCGCACGCTTGGATCGTCTCTGATTGTGCTGAAATCAGGGTGGCACCATCTCGGTCTTGTGGTGAGCCAGGCGCAAGCCTTTTCAATCGCTACTGTGGCGAGTAGCTAGACCTCTTCGGTTGACGGGCCCGATGCCAGGAGAACCACGTTGTCTGTGAATCCCACAAATCTCACTCCCGTGGGAAGACGCAGTCTCAGCAGTTCGTCATAAACGATGTTCCACAATACTGGGCCATGTTTTGATCCTTGTGGAACCCCTGCCGAGACATTCACTGTTTCCAGTTCCTTGCTGGTCATATACTGTAGTTGGCGATTACGGAAGTAACACTCCACCATCCTACAGATATAAACTGGAATCCTCATACGAATGAGCGACAGTATCCAGGAGACATATCGAGCGATAATCTAATGGGTCACGGATTTCCGCCGCCTCGCCAACTATCTCCTGGGTAAGCGCACTGTATTTACTCCACGCTTTACACCGTTGAGCCACGTCGGAGTTCGAGAATCATCTCGCCGGAACGTGTTCGGCGGAATCTCCTAACATCCCATCCTAGGTCCACCAGCCTATCGCTCGTTCTCATCTGGTGAAGGACATCGGAGTAGGTACCTTTCGGTGCCTCTATCACCAACAACGCCTCCCCCTTGTCCCTGACCCGGTTGGTTTGGGCTTGGTCTTGGGTTTGGCTTTGGCCTTCGTGACCTTAAGATCCCGGACACATTTTTTCAGAGCTCCTGGTCTCGTCCCTCCTGAAGACCCTCTATTCTTTTGCCGTTTCCGGTGAACTCCTCTCCGCCATCCGTCTACACGCAAACGCTGACCTTCTTCTGCCGAATCGTATCCGCCCGCAGAGGGGTCTCCACGACCTCACGTGCCTTCTTTCGGCACTCCGGTGCAGTGAGCAGGATTTCTACCGCTCTGTTCGCCTTGACGAGCATCGCCATCATGTTGGCGAGTTTCTCCCGAACCTCCTTGTGGATGTTAGACTTCTTTCTAACACAATCCACAAGGTCCTGTATGCCCACCATAGCCACCGCTAGTTCAGCAGGAGTCTCAGTGTCCTGAAACTCCGGGGAGCTTAGGAGTTCCTCGACTGCCTGCTGGACTCAGATGAAGGGGTCTTGATTCCCTTCTGCATCTTCCGGCGTCCTCATCGGCTCGGCGGTTTGCCTAAACGGCGAGCGCCTCAGCCCGCTCCTGAAAAACGCATTGGGACATTCGTCGTTCTCCGCCTCATTCACTTCCAACCACATTTTATTTTTTTGTATTTCAGGTCATCTTTGCTCCCACGAGTCACGAAGTAAGTATACGGTCCACTGTGCTAGTAACCTGCTCAGCCCAGTAAGGACTGCAAAACTGTGGGGTGTGTCCTGGTGCCCCACAGGCAACCGGCGTGACTTAACGACCCTCCAGCCTTCCAGGTACATCGGTACGGTTCAGTATTACACCTTCACCGGTTGGAGTCGGTTTCCAATTGATGTTCCAAATTCATAATACGAATTCGTTCGCAAGGGTCTTCATGGAGTTGTAGGGGGAGGAAGGGAGGGGGTGTAGTTCTCTCGGCCGTGCACCGTTTCCCCTTTGCACCTCGAGGAGGTGTAACTACTTCGCAGAGCACTTCACATATTGGCTGCGTTTATACGACGACAAATCCTAAAGAAACCAATATTCGAGCAGTGTTAGGGTATCAAGAGATAAGAGTTAAAAGATGAGAATAAAGGATCAGCATGGAAAAGCAAGAAACGATTTATTTCATTACACAGTAAGCAGTTAGTTCACGTATTTTCTTCTTGGGATTCAACACCAGGATGCATCGACTTGAGCTTCATGGAGACTCTGGAGCCCTTCGATTCAGTCGCGCTGTTTCCTGCCTGCGTTTTCAGTCATCCAGGCCTCTTCTCCAGGCAAGTACCAGTTTATGTTAAGAACATGCTTCTCGCGTATCCTGTTTCCACTCTACCACAGATGCACTTCGCCAAATCTTCCGGACCTCGTTAATCCTGTGACTTTTTCTGGACCTCCAGCACCGGGACGCAACGAACTAGGAATAACGGAGACTCCTGAGCTCTTCGACTCAGTCGTGCTTTTTCCTGCCAGCGTCAACAGTCGATTCGGCCCTGAGTTCGTTTGAGGAGAAGGGGTTCTCCAGCCTGCGTTACCTGGCAAGTATTATATCACTGACAGTCTTTCTCCGCCTGATGAAATTTGTTTTTCCAATGATCGTCGTTGTTGTTCTGCTGAATCAGTGATCGTCAGAATCAGTGATCGTCGTTCCTGTTCTGCTTCTGAATCAGCCGATTAACATTTACTATAAGAATGTTGGTGGTGTCAATTCGTGCTTGATTGACTATTTCCTCGCCACTTCGTGTTCCTGCTACAACATTATCGCTTTTAATGAAACATGGCTAAACGACCGTACTCTATCTAGTCAGGTTATCGGCTCTGATTACGCAGTGTTTCGTTGCGATCGAAGTCCGCTCAACAGCAAAAAAAAATCGACCGGAGGCGGTGTGTTACTTGCTGTTAATTCTAAACTTCCCGCCATGCTTATTGAAGACGACTCTTGGGTTAATCTGGAAATTCTTTGGACCCGCATCGATCTTGGTGATCGGAAACTCTATGTGTGCGTAGTGTACGTGCCTCCTGATCGTTCCAGTGACCTGGTTGTAGCCGAATATTTTTCACGTTGCCTTTCTAAAGTCAGTTCCATTTGCTCTCCTGAAGGTGGATGAAAAAATTTGAGAAGCACGTAAAAAATCAGCGGAAAGAATCAGGACTCCCGTCCCACATGTTTCTAGACAACAACACAGCTGCTTCTGACCCCAAAATTTGTGAGCTCTTCGCCGAGAACTTCTCAAGCATTTTTACCACCAAGGGCATTTCTTCAGAGCAACTAGTCAGGGCTGTCCGGAATATTTTACCTCTAGGTTCATCTTTGAATGGATTCCTAATTGAAGATGCAACGATCTTGAAGGCGACAGCAAAGTTGAAAAATTATACCTCTACGGGCCCGGACGGTATACCAGCAACTTTTTTGAAGCGTTTTATGCCACTTTTGCTGACTCCCATCAAATATATTTTTCAATCATCGCTGGACAACGTAATTTTCTCCTCACTGTGGAAGGAAGCTCATAAGGAAACATATAAGGGGACAAAAGAGATGTTAGCAACTACCGTGGGCTATCAGCTCTATGCGCGATATCCAACCCTTTTTGAACTGGTCGTTATGGATCCTGTTTTCTCGTTTTGCTAGTCTCACATTTCTAAAGACCAGCATGGATTCATGCCTAAACGATCCACAACTATCAACTTACTGAGCTTTACATCTTTCGTTCAAGACTGCTTTGCCAGGAAGACCCAAAATGACGCCATTTACACTACCATATGTACTCTTTTAAGAGTACATGTACTCTTTTTTGATCAAGAAATGAGCGTACTCTTCTTTTTATGCAATTTTACGAAATGTACTCTTTTTTCTGGTTAAAGGAATTAAACTGAATTTATTTATATACATTAAATTATTTCTTCCGATATATGTAGATTGCATTCTTATTAATACAAGAGATCGATCTCCATCCCATCGGATATCCATTTTTTATGCATTCGTTACACAACACTTCAGTTTTGCATCTTTTGTTTTATGTTTCAAAGGATGGATAGCAATGGAAGAACTCTCGAGTACATTCACGATTTCAATCGAGGTTTTTCGTTCAAAATTGGCGCCTTTGGGTATGCCATGAACTCCAGGACAGTAGAAAATATACAAAAACAACGTGCTTAAAGGCATAGTGCAAAAATATTTGAAAAGCGCACGAAGTAGCAATAATTTTTCTAAATATTAAAGAAAAATCTTTATGAAAAAACTTTTTTTTAAATAGCAATTTTTCATCAACTTTGGTATGCTTTCTCAGCATAAAATCGAAAACTTTGAATAGTCCAACTTAAAATTCTGAGCATTTGTCATGTAAGTCTAATATCTTGCAACAAATTGGCTGTATTTGAATAACCTCTAATAGATACATGGTTTGTTAATAAATGGCGTTTGTCTTTACAATTTTGAAATTTTTTCGTCAATGTACTGTTTTTGGCGTTGCAGGATATGGTAACCCTAATTTACACTGATCTCTCTTCTGCGTTCGACAAGGTGAACCATGATATTGCAATCGCAAAGCTCGGACGCTTAGAATTCTGTGGATCTCTACTGGATTGGTTCCAGAGTTATCTAACGGGATGGAAAATTATCCGTTAGAACTGGTGAATCCTTTTCCAGGCAATTCCCTGCTCCCTCTGGAGTACCCCAAGGAAGCCATTTAGGATCGATAATTTTCGTAATCTTCTTCAATGACGCACTCTTGCTCCTTGAAGGCACAAAACTTGCTTATGCTGATGACCTGAAACTTTTTCACGCCATAAACAACCAAGACGACATCGACTTTTTACAGCAGCAATTTTCCGTATTAGCTCACTGGTGAGACATTAACTGTCTGCCGTTGAACCGCAGCAAATGCTCGGTTATATCATTTTCCCGTAAGCGGCACACTCTTTGTGAGGAGTAGATCCTTGGAAGCGAAACTGTCACCCGAGTAGAACACATCAACAATCTAGGAGTTATCCTCGATCAACGGCTGATGTTCAAGACTCACTCGAACTATGTTGTTGACAAAGCTTCTAGAAACCTTGGATTCCTTTTTCGCATGGCCAAAGACTTCAAAGACGTGTCCTGCCTTAAAAGTCTTTATTGCTGCATATTTCGTTCCATTCTCGAGTACGCATCAGCTGTCTGTTGCCCCGTCTATCAGAACGGAGCTGAACGAATCGAGGCTATCCAGCGGTGCTTCCTGCGGTATGCCCTACGTCACTTGAATTGGCACGATCCGTTTCGTCTACCAAGTTACGAAAATCGTTTCCGCCTCATAGACTTGGATACGCTTCAAGTTCGTAGGAACGCTACTCGAGCTCTGGTCGTGCTGACCTGCTGACATCAAAAATAGACTCTTCCATGCTGCTGGAGGCTGGCCCTCTCATTGTACGACCCCGAGGATTAAGAAAACCAGCATTTGTAGCTCTACGTTCCCATTCGTCTGAACAACTATGCAGCCAACGGCGCTTTTGTCGGAATCTTAAAAACATTAAATCGTTTTTCTGCGCATTTCGACTTTGAAGTTTCGAGAAATGTGTTCCAAAGGAAAATATTAAACGTGTCCAGAGCTGTGTCGAGTGGATTTTAATTTTGATAAGTTATTTAGGATTAAGTTATCATTTGGATCAACATGTGATCCGTTGATTTTTTATACAAATAAACAAATAAACGTCATATCCTTCATACAATTATTCATTATATATTTGATGTATATTTATTTCGAATAGTAAATTACATTGTGTGGTAGCTTTGGTGTTCTCTGATGAGTAGGTAGAACTCTTGCTTGTTTAAGAAACACCTCAAACACACATATATGTAAATTCACGATGAAAATTGATGTTTCCTCGAAGGAATTCCATTAACACTAAATCGTTTGTTTATCTTTCGAGAAAAAGATGGTTAGCATCTTGCAAGTTATCACGTGGCAGACGCAATTTTTTCACGAAATGGTACAGGTTATGTTATGGATTGAAAAAAAAATCCATCGTTGAGTTGAAAAACTTTAATTGCTATTAGCCGCTTTTTGCTCCGTAGTAAGATTTCAACTATTGCCCGCCAGTGACCACCAAGGTAAAGCTCCAGGCCGTATCGAAATTTCAACAAAGCAGCACTTGCCTGGAGACATATTTTGCTTGGTAGGGGAGAGGCGGGCTATATGCGCATATTAAGGAAAGCACTGATTTTCTCCCATACTCCAATAGATAGGAGGCTAAAAACTTTATACACATGAGCGGACATCTGTTTTACATACGTTAGAGCAGTTTTTCTATTAAAATCTCTTACTGTTTTTGTGAAAATATTTTTTTAATAAAAGAAGTCAAAATAGTCGATTTCCGAAACTGGCGGGTTAAGTGCGCATATTTATGTTTTTAGCTATATTTCATTAACACTTGTAATATTTTGATATTATTTAATTGAAAATGGTAAAAACGGATGTTAAGCATACGTCAAGGCTGAAATTTTGGTGAAATTTTTAACATAACTAGTTCTTTTGCATGAAACATAGTTAGCTATGCCATATGGCCATATTTCATGGTAATATTTTGTTCATATCGTATTTTTATCGGATCAGTATGAAGTTATTCTTTTTTCGCTGTGAGATCGTGATTTGAGCGTAGATTTGATGTTTCAATGATAAAAAGTAAAAAAAATATAAGACTAATCTATTTTTCTTGATATAGGCATTTAACCTGCCTTGATATGGGCATTCAGAACCTGTCTCTTATTCCAATATCTTATCACATGCAACCTTGCCAAAAGCTTCAATTTGTTGAATTTCCTATTTCCAGATGAATAAGAAAGAAAAACCATTAAAATTTATGTTCACAGAATCTGTACGCACGATAATTAAAGTTCAATATATTATAACAAAACTGACAAAAATCTTGTTTGAATTTTTTAATTTTTTTGACTTTATATAAAAATCAAATTTCTTCAGGCCATGTTTCAATAGCGTATTATCCTCAAACTGCACTGATTAGATACGTTGAATCTCCAGCCATATCGTCAATCGGCTGTATGCGCATATTACCCAACATGTGCATTTAGGAACACTTCTCCCTACTCTTTGAACCAAGAGAGTTTGGCATAATCCAAGTCAAGAAGTCCTTCTCAAACGTTGAACTACATCGCTGGTGCCATCAAAAGCCTTTAGAAATCGAGATTCGAGAACGTAAGTGGAGATGAATTGAGCACACGCTACGAAGAGTTGAAAACGAGATTTGCAGAGAGGCGCTCGAATGGAATCCAGAGGGACGTCGAGAGAGAGGCAGACCCAGCAGAAGCTTGTGGCGGCGGAGCCTAGCCGCTGAAATCCGCTCTTTGAGTCAGAGAATAAACGCGGGATCATTAAAACGTTCGTCGACATGGGACCCAAAAACGGGTGACAGCTCTCTTACTAAAGAGAACCGTTCAGTTTCGCCACGCGTAGTAAATCTGGTACTCTTTCGCTTTTCTTTCTCGTTCCGTGATTTGGGCGACGAACGTGATAAGTAACAAAGTAAGTCAGTCAAGGAATTGATGAATTATTATGTAGAAGTGGGTTTTATTGCACCTATGTGATCTAGTGGATAGCCAGGCGTACTGGATTCGATTCCCGGTATCGGCAAGAAAACTTTTGGGTTCTAATCCCATCAGTGGCCGACAGGTAAGATGTGTTTCCCCATAAAACTGAATATACAATAAGAATGTTCAATCAGTGTCCAGCTGGTCAAGTATATACACGGATGCCGGAATACCTGTAAGTAAACGAGCCCACTTGATTGACTCGTTCTCCCAAAGTATACCTACATCAACACAACACATTCATCCATAACAGTTCATACGAAGCCATGGGGTCCGGGTATGGTGTACGCGTTGCATTGGAGATTTGTCGAACCTTATAATCTAAGAATGCATGTGAGCACATATTAAGGCAGAAACTGCGCTGAATCCGTGCACCCATGGTTGATAACCAACATACATACATATATATATGAGTAAAATTTCGGCTATTTCTATACCTACTCTTTCTAAATATGATTTGCAGTGATCATGAGAAGTACCCTGTTATGAAATTCTGTGGAATACCCATTATACGCTTATACACATCAACCTGGTTGCAGTTGCGTAATTTTTTCAAAATTTTGGATTTCTAAAATATTTCTCAAGTACCTTATTTCTATTGGAAATGTTATATTCTAATGGGATAAAATTATTTACTCAGAGCGAGAGTTGCATCTGATCCAATTAATCCATTTCATCTTCAACAAGCATCCAAGCTGGAAAAATTTCAACAAATTATCTGACTAACTTCCCACACCGACAGAGTGCGCCGTTCCGAATCGGTGTCATAATGGTCAATAATTTTCCGCCGTTAAAGGGCTCGATGTCCCGCCGAGAGCATCGATTTCAAGGTACATCCAATACTGGAGGTGAAATAAAATTGAAACCAAAAGCCAAACACCGCCACCATATAGCCAGTCAGTGTTGCGTATTTATGACCCGAGCAGCATCAAATTCAGCGACCTTTAATGTTCCTATTTTTTTGTTCAATTTCTCCGCCCCACTCTCGTTCGGCAACTTCGCCCAGCGAGAGGCAGAGGTCGATTGTTGATTTCTGCCATTTTCGGTTTCTCCTGGGGTGGGCCGAAATGGTCTGCTGTTTGTTATGTTATCTATAAATTAGTTCGCTCTGTTGGCCGACCAAAACGGCCAATGTCTGGCAAAATACGTGCACGCTTACGCATAATGCCAATATTAACGACAGGACCTAGTCAGTGCTGGTCGCATTCGGTCGGATAGTGGTCGAATTTGGCTCGTTTGCTGAGAACTGAAGTTAAGGCAGTGGGTTGCATTTGGATTTAAGCAGTGCGAGAACCAGCTTAATTTTTCATTTTTTCATCTAAATATGTATAAGAAAAAAAATTTAATTTTGAAAATGTTTCAAAAAAGTTTCAAAAAGGCACTTCAATCCCTTTCGTTCTCAGACGTCTCTAGCTTATTTTCAACATGTAAAACTTTTTATTTAAATATGTCTTTATTTTCATCAATTCATCATTATATTTATATTACATTATTACATTAAATTAGGTGTTCAGCTCAATAATGCACTGTTCAGAGCCCTATAGTTGACTAGATAATGAAAAATTATTTATAAGACTTAAATTTGCTGAGCGCAATCAAGTATTTAATGTAGGAGAACATCCTGTAATGGCAAAAAAATTTTAAACTTAGAACTAAAATCTATCCTAAAATTGAACTAATTATAAAGAGAACGAATCTCTGCGATGGAAGATTGCATCGATTTGCCTCTGAAGTTAGAGATGTTTTTTTTGGCCATCTCTTCGATCGATTCAATGCCCGCAATGCGATGAAGAACTTCGGTGCTGTGCCAAGGTGGAAGTCGCAAAATCATTTTCAGAACCTTGTTCTGAATCCTCTGGGTGGCTTTCTTCCTCGTCGCGCAGCAGCTAGACCAAATCGGAACTGCATATTTTATACCTGGTCGGAACACCTATTTGTATATGA
>NC_073692.1:76910660-76951976 GCF_029784155.1 Uranotaenia lowii
AATTGCTATACTCAACTCTTCTTCATAATAAGTAGGGAATGTGATAAAACAACTAGTAATTCAACAGAACACTAAAAATGTCGAATACTTTTGTTCATCAGTTTACAACCATTTGAGAAAAACCTAGAACTTTTTGACAGATATTTTCAAGCAACGTGAAAACTTCAAAGAGTATTTTAATGAAAGAACGTTTTAATACACTTTACCACTTTGGATCTAAGGGCCTCATATGTAAACGTCTAAATTACTTTAAAGGGCTATCACGAAAATACTGCGACACATTCAACAGGGCATAACTTTTTTACCATTGGGTGAAAATCAACCAAATTTTGCACACTTTCTCATTGATGTGTATTGTTTACATTCTGTCAAACTCGAAGTCGTGTTTTTTGGTTCAACGAAAATGGAGTTGAACCAACGCAAGTCGAGAAAACGAATTCTTTCCAAACACCTGGAATTTCCTGACCTGTCGCACCGGCAGTAGGGAAAAATATTGAACACTAGCTGATCCCGTATGAACTTCGTTTCGCTTTAAATCATTGGTACGTCAAAATGAGTTTAGAAAACGAATTCGAAACATTCTTTCGACAATTTTGGGGAAAAAATTCAACAGTGTTTAAAGTCGCTACTGTTACTATTACTTGAAATTCAAATTAAACGGTTGATTGGCTTTTTATTAAAATTTATGTGAGAGTGTGTTCTTCTCGATCGGTTGCAAAATCTAGACATTATGGCAGAAACATGTACTATTTGTTTAGGTGCACGACTCTTTTGCTTGACCTTCACACTTAAATTGGTATCAATTAACTGCCTCTAACAAAATTATTGCACAAAACACTGAACTTTCAATGAAACCCTCTTTTTCTGTCCCATGGCCCGAAATTCGATAATTGAAACCAATTTTTAGTTCCTCAAAACTCTCTTTTGCCATATTTTCTTTTCAATTTATCTGTAAAATAACGTCAGGAGCATGAAAACAGTGAACAGTGAATATAGACGCCCCTTTCGCCGACCCTTGACACGGAACATGCTACCTGGAGTCATTTGCTCATAGTTTATAATCCTCATCTGAACATTTTCATCTCAATCCGATGCATGATCACGACAATATCACGAAAACAGTGAGCAACTAACATGGACGGCCTTTTTTGACCACGATTCAAAACTTGACACCTGAAATCAATTATCTTTTCTGTTAACCTCCCATGTGTCAATTTTCATTACAATTCTATGCTCAATCAAGAGAATATCGTAAAATCAGTGAACAGATAATAACCCCTTTTCCGACCTTGGAGTCAAGATTTGAAACCTGAAAGCTAAAGAACGTCCCTCAAAACTCCTATGCGGAAATTTTCATCTCAATCCAATGTAGAATAACGTCAAAATCGCAAAAACATTAAAGTTGGGTATGGACGACTCCTTCAGCCAACTTCTGACCCGCAATTCAAAATTTGAAATCGATTGCTGGTCCCTCAAAACACTCATGTGTTAATTTTCATCACAATACGATCTATAATAACGCCAATTTCGCAAAACCATTAATCAGTGGATATGGATGACCCCTTTGGCCGACCCCTGACCCTAAATTTGATAACTGTAATCGATTGCTTGTCTCTCAGAACACTCATGTGCAAATTTTCATCACAATCCGGTGTATAATAACGCCAATATCGCCAAAACATTAATCAGTAAATATGGACGACCCCTTTGGCCGACCCCTGACCCTTGATTTGATAACTGTAATCGATTGCTCGTCTCTCAAAACACTCCCGTGCAAATTTTCATCACAATCCAATGTAAAATAAAGCCAATATCGCAAAAACATTAATCAGTGGATATGGACGACCCCTTTTTCCGACCCTTAACCCTAAATTTGATAACTGAAATCGATTGCTCGTCTCTCAAAACACTCCCGTGCAAATTTTCATCACAATCCGATGTATAATAACGCCAATATCGCAAAAACATTAATCGGTGAATATGGACGACCCCTTTGGCCGACCCCTGACCCTAAATTTGATAACTGTAATCGATTGCTCGTCTCTCAAAACACTCATGTGCAAATTTTCATCACAATCCGACGGAAAATAACGTCAATAACGTGAAAACAATATTTGTCTTGTATGGACGACCCCCTTCAGAAGGGGTCGTCCAAAAATCTAAAAACATTTTTCATCATTCCTGGTCCTAATGAGCATCCATGCCAAATTTCAGATCTCTAGCTCTTAAGACGGCTGAGTCTATAGAGGACAAACAAACAAACAAACAAACAAACAAACAAACATACAGATAATTGCTTTTTATATATATAGATTCACCATTCAACCGTCTCCAGAGTGTTGAAGCGGTTCCAGCAGCAGTTGACGTTGAACCACGGCAATGGAGCTGAAAGAAAACCGGGACCGGAGAACAAAAAGACGGAGAGAAAGGTGAAGCGGATGATTATAGCAAATCCCAACGTCTCAAACCGTGATTTGGCTAAAAAGATCGGCATGTCGCAGAGCTACGTCCAGAATGCAAAGAAGAGAGCTGGACTACATACATACAAGGTAGAGAGCTTCCCAAATCGCGATGAGCGGCAACAATCGACGGCTTAAACTCGGGCACGGTAGCTCTACGAGAATATGTTGACAAAATATGGCTGCTGTGTGATGGACGACGAAACGTATATAAAAGCCGATTTTAGGCAGATTCCGGGGTTGGAGTTTTTCACCGGCAAGAGCGAGTTCGATGTGGACGAAAAATTTAAGAAGAAAAGAAAAATGTCGAAGTTCGCATCCAAATATCTCGTTTGGCAGACCATCTCTCTTGCGGACTGAGGAGTGAGCCTTACGTTACAAACGGCACAGTAAATGGCGAGATCTACAAATCTGAGTGCCTCAAAAAGCGCCTTTTTCCGTTCTTGCAGCAGCACGAGGAAGCAATGGTCAGATTTGGCATCATGCCACTATTCTAAAATTGTCCTGGAGTGGTATGAGCAGTGCTCGAAACATTCACCTTCATTGACAGAAAACGGGTTGAATGTGAGAGAAAAAGCTCTCCCTTTCATCTTCTTCGGCAGTAGATGAAATAATCTCCGTTTGGAGAGAGTGAGCTTCTTGTTGACTGTGAATGTCTTCTCTTTTGTTTCACCCTTCGTTCCACACTCATTCGTTCCACAAAGTCGTGACAGGATCAAACGTTCAAAAATCATTCAATTGGATCCTCTTTGAATGTGAGAGCCAATCATATTCGCCTGTGCTACTTTGCATGTACCGAAAAAAGTGATCAAAATTAATAAAGGCTAAACGGTAAACGATAGACACTTGATATCTTCGAGACAATTTATCTACGCAACAAAAACTTTCGTATTCTATTGAAAAACATCTTAAAAATTCATCTAGAAGGGAAAAATGCCTATTTTAAATCAACTTATAGAGTTCGAATTAGTTTGTACATTTTTATTGATGGATTCATTTTTCAAATTTATTAGCTTTCAGACGATGTAAGCGCACGAAACATTAATTTTCATTATTAATTGCAAACTGAGGCGTTTTCACCTAGAAAAAGTCAATAAATTAATGATAAATCATAACAACAAAAATAACTCAATAGTGATTGAATGTATACAAATATACTAATGCAATCTAATGTTTCATTCATCATCATTGAAAAGCTGATAACTTGAATAATTGAATCAAATAATAAAAAAAATATTCTTGAAGTAATAATTGGGGGCATTGAATTGGTATAAATTCTTCTTGTTCAATAAAGTTGGGTGTTTTAGCAATTTGAACATTTTTTTATCAATTCACTGATTTTTTGAAACTAATTCAAAAAAAAAATTATTTAACCCTCTAGTGCTAAACCCGCCTTAAGACGGCGTCTATTAAAATCGCCATAAAACCATTTTTTTTTACTACAAAATCTTTTATTTACTTTTTTCGCAGAATCTTTCTAAATGTGGTAAGCTTTCAAACCATATTAATGCAAATGGTTTGACAAGCAGTTGTCAAAAGCAACAGTTAAGAAAAGTTTAAAAATATGAGAAAACTAAAAATTGAGCTTTTTTTTGGAAAAATGATCAATTTGGTAGCCTCAGAAATCCTTGGTCAATGAGTTTTACGATCTAAAAAAATATTGGCTGTAAAGTTAAAGAGTTACCGCCACTCTGGATTGATTTTTTTCAGAATAAAAATTCCTAAGTTAGGTAGAAGGAATGAACACCGCTTAAAGGTGGGGTTGGAAAAGTATGACAACAATTCAAAAATATGTAAATATTTACTTTTAGTATAAGTTGAAATATTTCACTTATTTGTGGAAAAATTTCAACAAAAACCACCTTAAAATATAATTTTTGCTCAGGGTTTATATATTTCAAAATTTAGGAGAAATTGGTTAAAGTTTTTAGAAACTACAATCGAAAAAGTACCGAAAGTGAATTTCTTTAGCTCCTATGCATCTGTCTCATCTTAAAGTTTTTCGTAGAATAAACCTTGTTTGTAATAATAAAACTAGGCTTTTGCGAATATTTCAGCGGAAAAAATTGGGTTCTAGAGGATTAACAAAAACTGAAAAATTCTCTTTTTTTTTTTAAATTGCTTATAACTTTTTCTGTTTTTTCATTTGATTTCTGTGATGTCCTCGACAATTTTTTTTAATTGGTTTATACACGAAGTATTTTTAAAAATATTTTTTATCTTCCTTCTATGTGAATCAATAATTTATTTTTTGATAGAATGTGAAAGATCTTGTTGCGTAAATAAATTCTCTCAAAGACATCAAGTTTCTAACGTTAACCGTTTAGCCGCTATTAATTTGATAGCTCTGCGCCGCGAACAACGCGTACGTTCAACTTTTCTCAAACGGATTCCATTCATTCAAAATCGAAATGACTGAATTTGCATCGAAGCTCACAGTCAAGTCCTCGAAGTGACTGTGACCGTAGGCTAAAACGAATGGGAAGATGAGCGAAAGAAAATTGTAAACGCTGTCAGTCAGAGAGAGCTTTTTGAGTGAGAGAAGGCAATGAAGGAAACGAAAACGGAAGACTCTGAATGGAGAGAAATTTCACATTCACGCAAGGCTGTCGATAGTTTTAAGCTCTGGGTATGAGTTCATTTTGTTCCAAAGAACATAATCCTGTCAAAACGTCCGGAACTGTGTCCGGTGGAGCAGTACTGGGCAATAATATAGCGGGAACTTCGAAAGGGCAAGAAAGTTCTTATGTTCTTATGTTCTTATGTTCTTATGTTCTTATGTTCTTATGTTCTTATGTTCTTATGTTCTTATGTTCTTATGTTCTTATGTTCTTATGTTCTTATGTTCTTATGTTCTTATGTTCTTATGTTCTTATGTTCTTATGTTCTTATGTTCTTATGTTCTTATGTTCTTATGTTCTTATGTTCTTATGTTCTTATGTTCTTATGTTCTTATGTTCTTATGTTCTTATGTTCTTATGTTCTTATGTTCTTATGTTCTTATGTTCTTATGTTCTTATGTTCTTATGTTCTTATGTTCTTATGTTCTTATGTTCTTATGTTCTTATGTTCTTATGTTCTTATGTTCTTATGTTCTTATGTTCTTATGTTCTTATGTTCTTATGTTCTTATGTTCTTATGTTCTTATGTTCTTATGTTCTTATGTTCTTATGTTCTTATGTTCTTATGTTCTTATGTTCTTATGTTCTTATGTTCTTATGTTCTTATGTTCTTATGTTCTTATGTTCTTATGTTCTTATGTTCTTATGTTCTTATGTTCTTATGTTCTTATGTTCTTATGTTCTTATGTTCTTATGTTCTTATGTTCTTATGTTCTTATGTTCTTATGTTCTTATGTTCTTATGTTCTTATGTTCTTATGTTCTTATGTTCTTATGTTCTTATGTTCTTATGTTCTTATGTTCTTATGTTCTTATGTTCTTATGTTCTTATGTTCTTATGTTCTTATGTTCTTATGTTCTTATGTTCTTATGTTCTTATGTTCTTATGTTCTTATGTTCTTATGTTCTTATGTTCTTATGTTCTTATGTTCTTATGTTCTTATGTTCTTATGTTCTTATGTTCTTATGTTCTTATGTTCTTATGTTCTTATGTTCTTATGTTCTTATGTTCTTATGTTCTTATGTTCTTATGTTCTTATGTTCTTATGTTCTTATGTTCTTATGTTCTTATGTTCTTATGTTCTTATGTTCTTATGTTCTTATGTTCTTTTGTTCTTATGTTCTTATGTTCTTATGTTCTTATGTTCTTATGTTCTTATGTTCTTATGTTCTTATGTTCTTATGTTCTTATGTTCTTATGTTCTTATGTTCTTATGTTCTTATGTTCTTATGTTCTTATGTTCTTATGTTCTTATGTTCTTATGTTCTTATGTTCTTATGTTCTTATGTTCTTATGTTCTTATGTTCTTATGTTCTTATGTTCTTATGTTCTTATGTTCTTATGTTCTTATGTTCTTATGTTCTTATGTTCTTATGTTCTTATGTTCTTATGTTCTTATCAAAATGCAATAATAAACGATTTTTTTTCAACTTTCGAGCAAAAATTGGAACATATTTTTTTAAACAAGGATGATTGTAATAAATTTTCCTGTTTGAATTTAAAATTTTTAATGTATTGTCCTGCACGCGAGATTCACAGTTCTCAATATAGTTACCTAAAATACAAGGCAATTAAACCTCGCCACCCTCATCTTCGCAATGTAATTCGAAATAGGCAAATTACGCATTTCACAAACCCAACCCCGACGACCGACCAGGGAAATCAATCGAAGGGCATTGTCGTTGAAAAAAAAACTTTAAACGATTTACCCCATATTTGTTGACCCTGTATCAGCTTATAACGCAGTGCGAGTAGGTGCTTAAAGGAGAAAAGGGTGTCCATGTCGATGTCCTCGATGCGATGGCCAAGAGGCATGTAGGTATCTTCTCAAACCGGAAACCCATGCAGCAAATGCACTGAGCGAGTGACAATATGCCCGAAATGCCAAACCAGCCAGCATCCGGTCCCGGAGCAATCAAACCGGATACCCGGCTAATTGTGGGCCATTAGTGCGCACTCGTAATGATCGGATTTGCAACGGAAAAGCAGCTTTCGAATGGGGGGTGGCTTGTTTGTGTGTAAATGCTGCTAGAGGCTTTTCGGAGGGTGACAATTCCAAACAAAATTACCGAAACGAGCCGAGAGATGATAGTTCCAGTTGGTCTGATCAGTGTAATTATTGAGAAGGTTTTCGGTTTCGAAATCCATTAAACCGTAAGTTACATGTGCCGAACTTTGAGCGGTGAACTCGAGTAGAAGGTTCTTGTTTGACAAGAGCAGAGTCCAAAATCAGGGATTAAACTGTGAAAAACGGTCAGAAAATAGCAAAATTTAAAACAAAAATTGATTTTGATTAAAACACTTTCGACTATGACCGAAATTCATCAAACCTTAGCCGACCTGCCACACACCTTGATGAACTTGTTTCGATTTTGGTGTCCATCACCTTAGATCACACATGTCGACCGGCTTCCAAAACGTTGACCCATGTGGGTTACCAAATGGTACGTTATGATGTGTAAATTCAAAACAAAAAATTTACGCATGATTGCCGATTGAAGCAAGACTCGAACGAGAAAAAAAGACAATCGAGCCAAACCAGGTTTCGAAAAGGAGAGAAAACAAGCTTTTTCGAGCAGACATCGAAATATCAAATATAAACCAGATGCAGCGATGCAGTGACCAATTTTTCAATTGACGAAAATTAGTTTTGTATGAGCTAAACACATGAGTCGGAATGTCGAAAATGAACAATCGACTCGCATAACTGAGCGACCGATTGGTGCATCTGTGCAAATTTTGTGACAAGGAAGGCACGAAAATGTCGACTTTATTTATAACTTTTGTAGGCAAAACTGTGAAATGAAACTTAAAAAAAAAATCAACGGGAAAAATCCTATAGCCGCCTTAAAAAAGAGAAAATATTTTTTAAAAAATGACAAACAATCAGCAAACAAAAATCAATGACAAAAAAGAAAAAAATATATTTCATTTTCCGACCAGGCCAACAGCACAACTTTTAAGACAGTTGAATGACAAAAACCCAAAAAAAAAATAAAAAAAAAGGACATCAATTGTTAAGGTTTGAACTTAAAAAAAAAATTAAAATCATTTTCATTACTGATAAAAAATTATGACGAGTGACAAAAATGACAATAAATCCTAAAATTACAAAAATATCAAGTCCTAAAAAAATCTCAAAAATTCGGCATTTTTCTAAACATTTATATGTATATAATCACATCGTTTCTGTCAGGTTTTAAGACCTAAAATGTTTTTAACATAAAGTCTCATGATTTCTCTTTCAATCAAAAATTCCGATCATAAAATTTATTATCTTTTTTTTCTCTACATCACCACCATTTCTATCAATTGATTAAATAAGCAATCTCCGAACCGTATCTGCCGTTTCTTACGCATCTGTGATAATGAATTTCAATTTCCACCGGCTGATGCCTCCTCCTGTTTTCCTTCAGAAGTACAACTGCTGGTTGTGATCGAAGGTTTTCTTCATTTCTGGCCTAGGTTAAGGTGCTGTTTATTTGGCTCGAATCGCTCAAATTGTATATCACTGATCTCGTAACGAATCTGAGTGATTTTTCGTGAGGGGAGCCCCGCCGATATCAAAACGACGGCAACTGTTAATGGTGCTGCAACAGGTGCAACTCTTACGCTGGAAGGGGCTCCGATGAATGAACAGAAAAATTGCATCAAACGCCCCGATCGGAACTTGCAAAGGTTTTAACGCTTCGCATTTTTTAAGTGCGGCAGCCGGGCGCGTGGAAAATGATTTTAATTCACGGCTGAGTTTCGAACCAAACTGTAAACATCATGTTTAGCGGAATGGTGTCTTCTGCCTGCATGGGGAAGCCAGCTGACTTGAACTGGTAATGGTAATTGAAATTGAATTGAATCAATTATGATTTTACAAAGGGTCACAATTATGCGTAACTGTTACGTAGGTTTCGGCGTTTAGCTGGTTGTTTTATTTTCGACGAAGGTTTATTTCTTATTTATTTATTTTTTTCTTCTGCATATTTCTACAACTTCAGTCTTTTGTTAAACTAACTTTTTTTCTTTCTTTTTTGAGCTAAACGCAAAAAGTTGATTGATCGATGACTGACATAAGTCAGCTCTATAGACGTAAATGTTTCCCTCAAAGCAAAAATTTTAAAAATATTTTTTATAGAAATCTTAAAAAGATCCTGAATGAAAGATTAAAGATTGCCATTTATTTGTCCACCCCAAACTAACTTCTTCAACAATTTCGCATACATTCAAAGAACGGCTTCAAAATTTTCACATAATTCATGAATAAATGATAAAAACTATAAATAATAAAAAAAACAAAAATGACAAAAAATACGAAAATGACAAAAATATCGAAAATGACAAAAATGACAAAAATGACAAAAATGACAAAAATGACAAAAATGACAAAAATGACAAAAATGACAAAAATGACAACAATGACAAAAATGACAAAAATGACAAAAATGACAAAAATGACAAAAATGACAAAAATGACAAAAATGACAAAAATGACAAAAATGACAAAAATGACAAAAATGACAAAAATGACAAAAATGACAAAAATGACAAAAATGACAAAAATGACAAAAATGACAAAAATGACAAAAATGACAAAAATGACAAAAATGACAAAAATGACAAAAATGACAAAAATGACAAAAATGACAAAAATGACAAAAATGACAAAAATGACAAAAATGACAAAAATGACAAAAATGACAAAAATGACAAAAATGACAAAAATGACAAAAATGACAAAAATGACAAAAATGACAAAAATGACAAAAATGACAAAAATGACAAAAATGACAAAAATGACAAAAATGACAAAAATGACAAAAATGACAAAAATGACAAAAATGACAAAAATGACAAAAATGACAAAAAAGACAAAAATGACAAAAATGACAAAAATGACAAAAATGACAAAAATGATAAAAATGACAAAAATGACAAAAATGAAAAAAAATGACAAAAATGACAAAAATGAAAAAAAATGACAAAAATGACAAAAATGACAAAAATGACAAAAATGACAAAAATGACAAAAATGACAAAAATGACAAAAATGACAAAAATGACAAAAATGACAAAAATGACAAAAATGACAAAAATGACAAAAATTACAAAAATGACAAAAATGACAAAAATGACAAAAATGACAAAAATGACAAAAATGACAAAAATGACAAAAATGACAAAAATGACAAAAATGACAAAAATGACAAAAATGACAAAAATGACAAAAATGACAAAAATGACAAAAATGACAAAAATGACAAAAATGACAAAAATGACAAAAATGACAAAAATGACAAAAATGACAAAAATGACAAAAATGACAAAAATGACAAAAATGACAAAAATGACAAAAATGACAAAAATGACAGAAATGACCAAAATGACCAAAATGACAAAAATGACAAAAATGACAAAAATGACAAAAATGACAAAAATGACAAAAATGACAAAAATGACAAAAATGACAAAAATGGCAAAAATGACAAAAATGACAAAAATGACAAAAATGACAAAAATGACAAAAATGACAAAAATGACAAAAATGACAAAAATGACAAAAATGACAAAAATGACAAAAATGACAAAAATGACAAAAATGACAAAAATGACAAAAATGACAAAAATGACAAAAATGACAAAAATGAAAAAAATGACTAAAATGACTAAAATGACAAAAATGACAAAAATGACAAAAATGACAAAAATGACAAAAATGACAAAAATGACAAAAATGACAAAAATGACAAAAATGACAAAAATGACAAAAATGACAAAAATGACAAAAATGACAAAAATGACAAAAATGACAAAAATGACAAAAATGACAAAAATGACAAAAATGACAAAAATGACAAAAATGACAAAAATGACAAAAATGACAAAAATGACAAAAATGACAAAAATGACAAAAATGACAAAAATGACAAAAATGACAAAAATGACAAAAATGACAAAAATGACAAAAATGACAAAAATGACAAAAATGACAAAAATGACAAAAATGACAAAAATGACAAAAATGACAAAAATGACAAAAATGACAAAAATGACAAAAATGACCAAAATGACCAAAATGACCAAAATGACAAAAATGACAAAAATGACAAAAATGACAAAAATGACAAAAATGACAAAAATGACAAAAATGACAACAATGACAAAAATGACAAAAATGACAAAAATGACAAAAATGACAAAAATGACAAAAATGACAAAAATGACAAAAATGACAAAAATGACAAAAATGACAAAAATGACAAAAATTACAAAAATTACAAAAGTTAAAAAATGACTAAAATGACAAAAATGACCAAAATGACAAAAAAGACTATTTGCTTTTTTTTAGCTGTTGTTCTATTTTGGATTTCAAGGGTTTATTCATTCCTTATACATACAGCAGTCCTGATTTTTGAAAGATCGTCCTGAGTTTTTAAGAAAAAAAATCTCGAACTGTCCTGATTTTTGAAAATAGGTCTTTAAAAGAACCTTAATTGGCCCGATTTGAAAATTACATCTTAATAACGACAGAAAGTTAAGTAAAGTTATGAGAACATCGAATTAATCTACAATAAATTACTCTGTTGTGTTGTGAGCCTACTTGGTTGAATGATTCAACTGAATCAAAGCAATCGAAGATTCCTTTTAATTCAACCACGGTAAATGAAAAGTTCATATACCGGTATTTCGATAGCAACTTACTACCTTCTTCAGTGAAAACATAGCTTTGTGTTTCGAATCCTCATTAATCCCCAGTAATAAGGATAGTAGTCGTGTCCGTTGATTAAACGGTTTAAAGTTCGAATTTGGAAATAGTTGTATTAGACGTTCCAATACCACGGTTTAGTGGAGAAAAAAGGGTAAAAACCGTAAAATTTGACCCCTTTTCCTTCATCTTGTGCCATACTTTTATACCATACGTTAGTGGATTCCAGGGCCTCTAGTTTGAATCGATTAAATGCATCCTCAAGTCGTAGTTTGTTTTGAAGTATTACTGGTTCATCTAGTCCTTGTTTCGCGAGGATGTCAGCATTTTCGTTTCCGTCAATGTCAACGTGAGAGGGTACCTTAACCTTAACTGGATTTTAACCTTCTTCTTGTTGCAAGCGTATATATATCGTGAGTTATTTGGTCGAATTGTTTATTGAAAATGTTTTTTTTTTTTAGAATTTTACAGGCTGCCTGCGAATCCGTGAAGATAACTGATCCAGATCTTGGTTCATCAATTTGTTCCAAAGCATCTCTAACAGCTAAGAGTTCTGCAATTGCGATATTCACTTCATATGCTAAGGAGATACTAATCTTTGTGTTGGAACACGCTATATTCCAATGTCACATTTGTTCATCATTTTGGAAGCATCAGTGTACCAGTAGACTGAGTCGATTTGGGGTCATTTTCGAATTTCTCAAACCCTGGGGTCTTAAAAGTTTCGTTTTGTCCTAAAACTCATCCATGATTTTTTGCCGAATTTTAAAGTAACGTTTACATGAGTAAATTTGAACTTTTAGGTTTGTATGGGAAAATTGAATATTTTGTACTGAAAAACGAACATGGTTTTTCATTTTACTCTGGTGCCCAGCCGTTCAACCTTTTATGTGCCAATTTATAAATTTCTTTTAGGAAATTTTCCGCTCAACAACATTGTCGAAGACCGTAACTTATTATCTCTTCAGACAACGAAGTTATAACCTATTTAATGAAGGTATGTCTTTTGGCATTGAAGGCAATTCAAATAAACCCGCAACACTGCCGGGTACAAACAAGAGATTGCTTGACTGATTTGCTCATAGATGTTTTCCTTCAAATTTTATCATACTAGTTTCTTCGGAGCGATTGTTGTTTACATTAGGAGCCATCTTTTGATGTTTTTTATAAATTAAAATAACTATGCTTGAAGGGCTGGCATTTGATTGGTTGCAAGCGCATCAGCATTTCACGTAGAGCTGCAACAGCGAAACAACGAACCCCACACTCAGTATGAAAAACACCTATATTAGAATCGTTGTAGCTCGGCCTGCTCTTAACCGATCTTCACAAATGTGATATCAAAATGAAGATAAAAGATTCGTTTAGCATTTTGTTAAACAAAATTTGAAAACCAAATCATGAGGTCTTCAGAAATGTTGCTTCAACTGAATGCCTTTTGCTGAAACATATTCCCCCGGGTAACCATAAAAAACATATGCAATAATTCAAAAATCGGATATTTCATGTATTTAAATAAAAAACTAATACTTATAATGAATGTTTTTATTATTAGAAACTCAAATCTTTTTAAGATCGAAACTCTGGCATTTGTTTTCGGCCAGCTTGTTGGGCGATAGTGTATTCATGGTGTTTTTCGAATAATAAGACTTATGATATTTGGTGCACTTTTGTTTCAAATTAAATGTTGATTGCAAAATATGTTTAAACAGAATTGGTCCTAGAATTATTATTTATTTTGTTCTAAATATCTGTGCAAATTTCAACTCTTGAATGGAACGAAATGATATAAAGTAATATCAAATGCCTTCTGGTATTGATTCTATGCGTAAGTATTTTCAAAATTATTCGATGCACACACTCGAAAAACAACAAGACGTTTTAAACTTTGTGAATATTGTTATCGATTTGCATATAGGATTACAATCAGTTTTCAATTCAATAGGTACTAGATGAACATTAATTTTTTCATAAATCCATTGTTCAAATGCAAAATTAGAATTTTTATCGTATTTACATTTAAGTCAAACGTCGACATTGTATTTAGGAAGCTTATTTCATTAGATACGATTGGGCACATAAGGTAGATATGAACTCTTCTATACGCAATTGTAGTAGTGACAGTCAGTTTCTTAATACCAATATTAAGTTTCGTGGTGTGCGTGAAATTTGACTGATTTTGGTTACTACTGGTTGACTTTGTCCGACAAGAGCGATGTGAACTAAAGTAACCTTGATATTTAAACGAATCGTGACTGACTTCTCATTTTTGTTTGTTTTTGGGTTATTTGGCAGATAATGGTTGCAAAAAAATTTTAAAGGAGTGTTTGTGAAGGGTTTTGCCGCGAGTTTTGTAAAATCATGTAAGTAGAACTGTTCAATAAATAAAAGGATATTTTTTCAATTACTTACAATTACTTTACATAAATGATGACCCAGTGTGAGAATGTCCGATTCAAACTCAATACGAACAAGGCTTAAGGCGTCGAAAATGTTGAAAAAAATCGTAGGAGATGGAAAAAATTTTGGATCGTCAAGACTACCAACATTGAGAGACGTTTTGCGATATGGATTACTCGTACAAGATCGAATTTCGATACCTTCCTCAAAATTTTTAAAAACAAAGTTAATATCCGAAATTTTTCAAGCCTTGATGAAAGAATGGAAAAATAAGAACCCTTTATATGTCCCACCTGTTCTAATCTCAGAGCAACGAGTTAGACAAAACATAGCGGAATGTTGGAACCTTGCTAGTGAAATCGCACACGGAAGGTGCAAAGAAGCTAAGAAAAATATTTTTTTTTTCAAAGCTGGACAAATTGTTTGACATTCTAAAATGTAAATGCTTGATATCAAAAGATACGGAGTGCAAACATAAAGCCCTTGTTAATTGCCGTTGTCCCAAAGAAAGCCAAATCCCGAAGTCTGAGCTCTACTTTATAAAGCTTCAGAGGGAAAAAAATCAGCGACATAGGCCATTACAAATGGTAATCAAACGTGGGTTTAATTTGTCCGAAAATGTTATCAATAGTGGGCCAGTTGAGAGCGACTGATCTTCAGAGTACTCGATAGACGATGAGGAACAAGACCTGGATCACGATGCTACCGATGATAGGAAATTTCTAAATTTACCGGTGAAATACAATACATTGAAAATCCCCAATATTGCTATGCAAAGCTTAAGATATAATGTAAGTAGAAGAGCAGCTGCTGCAATTGCTACTGCAACACTGAAAGATTTAGGTTTGGTTTCTTCAGAAGACCAGCAATTGGCGATAGACCAAAATAAAATCAAAAGAGCCCAAGAGCAACTCACTACGTCAATGAAATCAGAAATGATGGACTTTTTTAGAAAGGAGGGGTATCCTGCATTTTCTTTGATGGAAAAGAAGATGTCATGAAAAAAATGATTGAAGATGATTTCCATCGATTTCAGGGCTTAGTAAAAGAAACGCATTATACGATTTGTGCAGAACCGAACGGCCAATACCTGCATCATTTCACAATTGTCAAAAATGAAAATGATAAAAAACCTGCTAAAATTATTGCTGATTCATTGTTCACCTTCATGTTCGAAAACGGGATAGCAAGCTCTTTACAGGCAGTTGGGGCAGATTCTATCAACTCAAACACCGGATCGGAAGGTGGCTCAATACATTGGTTGGAGGTTAAACTTGGAAGAAAGGTAACTTGTTTGAAAATAAAACTATGTTATTTTAACTTTTTAAAATTAATTTAACGTACATTTTATAACTATAAATAAATAAACTTTTTATAGCTCAACTGGTTAATTTGCGCACTTCACCTCAATGAATTACCTCTAAGACATCTTATGATCAAATTGGATGGAAAAACGTTAAGCGGAAATGCATGGTCCGGAACCATTGGTAAAATGCTCAATTCTGCGACCGAGCTGACAATTAATCCTCGATTCCAAAAAATTGTACTTGGCGATCCATTGGAAATGCTTAGTGAAGATATAGTTAAAGACCTTTCAGCTGATCAAGCATATGGTTATAAAATTGCTGAAGTTATTCGAACCGGCAAAATACCACCAGGATTTCACTATTTACAAATTGGCCCAGTGAACCACGCGAGATGGCTAACGACCGCTAATCGACTTTGTAGAATTTATATCTCAGTTCATGGACTAAAAGGTGAAAACCTGAAAAATCTCCGATTCATAGTTGAGTATATTGTTGGTGTATATTACCCATCTTGGTTCAAAATTAAGGCGGACAGTCAATGGATTCAAGCTCCGAGGCATCTTTTGTTTCAAGTAATTTCTATAAGATTACAAAAGAAAACTGTGCAGAACATCGTAATACCTGTACTTCAGAGGTCGGCATATTATGCTTTTTCGGAACAGATTATTCAAACATTGATCAGTTCAGCAGAAAAAATTAACGACAATTTGGCGTAGATCAAATAACGAAAATTCGGTCTAAACAAAACAAGTCATTTGGAGACAAATCAGTCCGAACGCGAAAATCACCGAATATAAACATAAACGCAACAAATTTGATCGATTTAATTAGTTGGGAGGATCATGTATATGAACCGGTACTGACATGTGAGTTGAAATTTGAGGAAATTGGAGCTTTTAAACTCCAGCCGATGGAAGTTCCCAATTGGCCTTGCCACGGCCAAGGTGTCGAGAGATGTGTTAAAATGGTTTCTGAAGCAGCAGATCGAGTTTTTTCGTTCGAAAAACGCCATGAATACATTATCGCCCAACAAGCTGGCCGAAAACAAATGCCAGAGTTTCGATCTAAAAAAGATTTGAGTTTCTAATAATAAAAACATTCATTATAAGTATTAGTTTTTTATTTAAATACATGAAATATCCGATTTTTGAATTATTGCATATGTTTTTTATGGTTACCCGGGGGAATATGTTTCAGCAAAAGGCATTCAGTTGAAGCAACATTTCTGAAGACCTCATAAATTTTATTTAACAAAATGCTAAACGAATCTTTTATCTTCATTTTGATATCTCATTTGTGAAGATCGGTTAAGAGCAGGCCGAGCTACAACGATTCTAATATAGGTGTTTTTCATACTGAGTGTGGGGTTCGTTGTTTCGCTGTTGCAGCTCTACGTGAAATGCTGATGCGCTTGCAACCAATCAAATGCCAGCCCTTCAAGCATAGTTATTTTAATTTATAAAAAACATCAAAAGATGGCTCCTAATGTAAACAACAATCGCTCCGAAGAAACTAGTATGATAAAATTTGAAGGAAAACATCTATGAGCAAATCAGTCAAGCAATCTCTTGTTTGTACCCGGCAGTGTTGCCGGCAGTGTTGCGGGTTTATTTGAATTGCCTTCAATGCCAAAAGACATACCTTCATTAAATAGGTTATAACTTCGTTGTCTGAAGAGATAATAAGTTACGGTCTTCGACAATGTTGTTGAGCGGAAAATTTTCTAAAAGAAATTTATAAATTGGCACATAAAAGGTTGAACGGCTGGGCACCAGAGTAAAATGAAAAACCATGTTTGTTTTTCAGTACAAAATATTCAATTTTCCCATACAAACCTAAAAGTTCAAATTTACTCATGTAAACGTTACTTTAAAATTCGGCAAAAAATCATGGATGAGTTTTAGGACAAAACGAAACTTTTAAGACCCCAGGGTTTGAGAAATTCGAAAATGACCCCAAATCGACTCAGTCTAGTGTACCAGTGATCATAATGGCTATAATGATTATTTATCATTTCTATGGCAATTTTCCTCAATACAGTTGAAGAAGTTTTTTTTTCTCATTGTTGAACCAATCATATTGTCTTGAATTTCAACTTTCAGTTCGATTTCTGGTATAGTTATTGTGTAAATTGTTTGAAATTCTTGAACATATTTTATGAAAATTCTTCCATGTGTATTTCACTTCATTTTGGATATTTGTATGGTCTAAGGAGTGTTGTTGTTGTGCTATTAAGTCATTACAATGGATATGTAAGGCTATGCGTTTTTTGGTTAAATAGATCAGTTTAAATTTTAATGGTTCTTCACCAGCTATGGCTGCAAGAGTTTTCACAGGTGTGGTTTTGGTACATCCTGTAGCAATACGTAAACATTGGTGATTTGTGATTTCCAGCATATCAAAGTATTTTTTTTGCGATCCACCGTAAATAAC
Source organism: Uranotaenia lowii (assembly GCF_029784155.1). Taxonomy (NCBI): domain Eukaryota; kingdom Metazoa; phylum Arthropoda; class Insecta; order Diptera; family Culicidae; genus Uranotaenia; species Uranotaenia lowii. The sequence continues at coordinate 76,928,578 of NC_073692.1, forward strand.
AGTTCCGTTTTTAAGAAAGTTACCGCATAAAGCTTTGTGATAAAGCATTATTACTCTATTTTGTTTGTCCAATATTTTTTGTTTTAGTGTTTTAATGTGCATACCGTATCTTAGCGTTTGGTCTAATGTTATACCCAATTATTTATTGCTTCTTATTGTTTCTAAAATTTCTCCTCCCATCGTTAAGCAGAGTTGTTTTTCACTGTCTTTAAATAGCATGGCTTTTGTTTTGAGCTATTACACGTTCGTCGCCACGGCACCCATATTCGGGTGACGAGTGTATTTCCTGGGGGGCCCCGTCACATCAAAAAACATGTGACGCTCTCTTACTTGAGTTTACCGCTCAGCTTCGCAACACGTTTCAAATATGGGATTCCTCTCTCTTTGCTTTCTCTCTCTGAAAATTTCTTTGGGCCCGGCTAGTAAAACTACCAAATTGAGCGTGGCGACGAACGTGTTAAGACGTAAACCCAACTCAGTAGCTGTGGCCATAAAGTTGTCTTTTTCGGATTGCATTTTTCTCACAGCTGATTCTAGTGACTTTGCTTTGACGATTTTCAGAAAATCATCGGCAAACTGTTAAGTTGTTACATCTGGATCGAGATTTGTGATGTGTAAAGAGGCTGTGTAGATATTAAACAGAACAGGTGACATTACATCTCCTTGTGGAACTCCTGTACAAATCGTTTGACTGACAATCCTTGTTGGGTAGAGACCAAAGTTTTCCGGTTATTGAGGAAGTTATAAACCCATGTACTTGTATCTTTGTTGAAACCATTCGTTAGCATTAATCTGTATAACTTTTCAATATCAAAAGTATAAACGCATAAGAGAAATCGAAAAAAAAACCCAATCGTTTTTTAGTTTGCTCTGCGTGCTGATTTGATGACATTTGTTGCAAAAGTTATTAAATGTTCTGTAGACATTCCCTTACGGAAACCGAAGGATAGGTTTGGTATGATATTGTTTCTTTCACACGTTTGTTGTATATCTTCAAGAACAGCTGCATTCAAAAAAATTTCTATCGTTGGTTAAAGCGCGATCGATCGACTTGAAATAATTTCATTTGGTGGTTTGTTTGTTTTCAAAATCGTAATTTTCTTAATTTCCTACAGATGATTGTCCAATATGCCTTTTTGCCACATTTCGTTAAGTGATTCTATAATTTTTGTAGCTGAATCTCTAAATCTTTCCATGCACCGTAGTTTATGAAGTCAGTATCAGCTGATGATGATGGGGATTTATTTTTAAGGAGTTTTTTCCATTTCTGAAAGATAAGTATTGTTGTTCTTGTGTTATTATCAGGTGGAAGAGGTTCTTTGAAATTTGATCGACCAAAATTATTGGTAAGGAATTTTAAAGCCATGCCTTTGTTGTTATTGATAGGGTTATTTTCAGGGGTTTGTAACGGGGAGGAATTTTAATCTTCTGACTAGTTTCCAGTTTTCTTGTGAATTTCTTGGATCCATAGATCCAGAGAGCTCTGTCATTTTTTCTTTAATATGCTTTATTTTAGACTTAAGAAATATTGCTGAAGATTTTTTTCATTTGATTAAGTTTTCTCTACTGCTGCATCTGTTGAATTCTTGAAGAGAATTTTGTTTTTGTTCATAGAGATCAGACAACTCTGAGCTCCAGTAGTATTTAAGTGTGTAATTACCAAATTTTACAGATTAGTTACATTAATTTTTTTGGAGTTTAAATGATTTGAAAAATCTAATTTAAATTTCTTTTAATAAAACAAATCATATAAAAGAAAACTGCAACACTATATTAATAATTTAAATGTTTTAAACGTTTTTTTCTATAAGTAAATAGTTAAGTTTCATATAAAATGTGTATTTTCAATCATTCAAATCTCTACTAGTTCCACCGATTTCCCCACTAATGTCAAATGGAAATGGTTCCGCTCATCATCAAAAATAATCACAAAAAAGGAGGTGTTGCGAAAATGTGCACTTCTCGATGGACGAGCCTTTCAAAATTGGCAATAAAATACACTTAATGCTTTCTAAAGGGCTTCAGCTACTTCTAAAACCACCATAATGTATGAGACAATTGTCATGACATGTTAAAAATTTGATTCAAAGACAGCGAACCATTTTATCCAATTTATAACGTGTCAGGATCAAAAACCTGTTTTTTCAATAGATTTTTTTTACTTTGACTGTAACTTCTGAGGGTGATGTGATAGGACTTTAACGTATTCAACAATCTTATGTATTTTGATCATATGAACAACTTTGTCGGAGACTTTAAAGCCCTAATTTGAAAAACAAAAAAGTTATCATTTCTATCTCGCTATCGGTGAACCCCTCGGCAAAAATTTGGATACTAGAATATGCTCCATGTAAAACTGAACAATGTTGCTGAAATCATCAAATGTCTATCTTTTCATCCCTGGGCGCTAATAATTTCGTACAGCTAGATTGATGTTCTGCACCACTGTGCACTGGAAGGAGGGAGGGATCTGAAATAATCATAACCCTCCCGTGCCAAGTTTGGTTCCATTAGCTTGATTAGTTCTCCAGTTATGTAAAAAATTGTAAGGTTGGCCCCCTCTTCCCTTCCAATCTCCCCACTGGAAGGAGGGAGGGGTACCAAATATACTTAGAAACATTCTTCATACCAAAGTATCCATTAATTTCAAGTTTTGTGAAATATGCTCGATCTTTTCTCGAGTTATGATGACTTACAATTTTCATTATACGAGAGACCCCTTTCAACCCTTCAACATTCCGAGAAGAGAATTATAGAACCTTCCAAGACAGACAAACAGCAAAACACATATTCCATTCCTTCTACCATGAAAATTTATGAAATTTGAATAAAAAAAATGAAGGATGTAAAAAAGTTTTCAAATAAGGTCTGTCTGTCTGTCTGTCTGTCTGTCTGTCTGTCTTGTCTGTCTGTCTGTCTGTCTGTCTGTCTGTCTGTCTGTCTGTCTGTCTGTCTGTCTGTCTGTCTGTCTGTCTGTCTGTCTGTCTGTCTGTCTGTCTGTCTGTCTGTCTGTCTGTCTGTCTGTCTGTCTGTCTGTCTGTCTGTCTGTCTGTCTGTCTGTCTGTCTGTCTGTCTGTCTGTCTGTCTGTCTGTCTGTCTGTCTGCCTGTCTGTCTGTCTGTCTGTCTGTCTGTCTGTCTGTCTGTCTGTCTGTCTGTCTGTCTGTCTGTCTGTCTGTCTGTCTGTCTGTCTGTCTGTCTGTCTGTCTGTCTGTCTGTCTGTCTGTCTGTCTGTCTGTCTGTCTGTCTGTCTGTCTGTCTGTCTGTCTGTCTGTCTGTCTGTCTGTCTGTCTGTCTGTCTGTCTGTCTGTCTGTCTGTCTGTCTGTCTGTCTGTCTGTCTGTCTGTCTGTCTGTCTGTCTGTCTGTCTGTCTGTCTGTCTGTCTGTCTGTCTGTCTGTCTGTCTGTCTGTCTGTCTGTCTGTCTGTCTGTCTGTCTGTCTGTCTGTCTGTCTGTCTGTCTGTCTGTCTGTCTGTCTGTCTGTCTGTCTGTCTGTCTGTCTGTCTGTCTGTCTGTCTGTCTGTCTGTCTGTCTGTCTGTCTGTCTGTCTGTCTGTCTGTCTGTCTGTCTGTCTGTCTGTCTGTCTGTCTGTCTGTCTGTTTGACGGTAAATCCCTGATCTCAGGGCTATGGATCATATCAAAAGGTTAGAATTGTTTTGCAATTTTTTTAATGTTCTCCTGGACTTTGCCTTTGGCCTAAGCAAAGTTCATGATTGTTGTTCATGATAAAGGGCCTCTAAATGTCAAACAGCTTGTTACTTTTAGGTTGTTTATCAGATTGCTGCGGCTGCCATCCTATTTTTATGTCAAACTATTTCCAATTGTTTTTTTTTGTCATTTTATTTTCTTGCTCGTAATGAATACCTACTGTCAAGTATTTTAATAAAATATATGAAGTTTTGGTAATTTTTATAAGAGTAGTATTGGATTACTTACTAAATAAGAATTTTCCAAATGCTTGAAAACATCATTCGAGCTGATTCATATTTGCAGATCCAATTGATTTTCACGTTATCTTCTTTTTTCAGATTTTTTTTATGAGATAGGAATAGAAAAGAAGAGCCTTGGTATAAAAAGAGTAATTACCTTAATCACCAACCTAATGGTTTGGGTAGTGATCCAGCTAAATCCAGCTTCAAAATTAGGCTCAACGACAGAAAAACAAACTTACCGGTGGTGCCCCTTACAATAACACCAAAATACACCAAACCCGGAATCCTCCTTCTTCTAATCATCCTTCGCTTTTCTCAAGTTTCACTGTTAGCAGCAGCAAAGACAAAAAACCTCACGGGATCGTTGAAGTAGATTTAGGGGTAGAAAAGGTGGTGAAGGTTCCACTCCGTGAGCTATCTTTCCCGTTTTCCACCTTAGCGGTGGTCTTTGGTTTGTCCTTCGACCACGACTGTCCGTTTTTCCTCTGCCGATGACTTACTTTCTGATGATTTCGGGTGTTTGTGTCACCCCCTCTCGCGTTTCCACTCACCTGGCAGTCTTTTTCGGGTGTTTTTTTGCTCTCGGAGGTCTCGGGTCCTAGGGTCACATCTCTGAAGCCGATCCGCACCACACCATTCGCTGTTCGCTGTTTTTGTGTATAAATGGATTGGGCGGGGGCCATTGAAGCATCAGTGCCGTCTCTGGTCTCGCTATCTCCACAACACACCGGAGGAGCACACACAGGTGTTTCAAGTTTTTGTTTCAATTTGATTTGGGAAAACCAGGTGTGCAGCAGCAGGTGTCGTACAGGGGACCTTAACGTGTTTAGTTCGAAGAAAAGGCCCCTCCACCCACTCATCGAAGTCATCACTACAAGAACGAGGAAATAAGAACCCGAACCGTTTTTGTTGAAGCGGGGAAATTACGGTGCAGAATGCGAATGGTACGTGGGAAAGTTGTGGAGTTTATTTTGGGGCTTCTTGTCCCGTTGTGTGTTTGTTTATCTACCTCTTTTGGACCCATTCTTGATATATGAAATGAAGATGTACGTGAGTTCCCTGGGAATGAAGTGATAATTGAACTGAAATAACTGTGAACCTTAGACGTTATCGGGAGGGAAGAAAAACAAAGCTAACGTTAACCGTAGCGAAGTGTTTTCATCGAATGGACATTTATGTTTTGCGCCAATACAACAATCGGCCAACGTCTTTTTCGGGAGGTCTCCACCAGTGATTGCCTTTTGGTCTTAAAGTCCAAAAATATAGAAAAACAGACATTTGTGAGATGTGGAAAATCCATGGAATTTCTAGAGCGTGGAAACGTTTCGGTGCATGGAGGATGTGTCATCAATTAGTTTTGCAATTGAGAGCTCGATTAGCTCAGTGACTGGAACCGAGAGTGTGCTTGATGAACTTTGGCATCTTTAATTAAAGCTTTAAAAATGGTTATTTTAAAACAAACTATCTTTCAAAAAAAAAAAAGTTATAGAATCGTTTGATAAAACATGAAACGTTTTGTTATCAATGATTCAAGGTGTATGTAATCAGTTGATCAAGCTTAGAACAAAAAGATAAAATAAGATGACAAAAGCTTTGCATTTATGTGCTAAACAAGGTATCTAATTGTTCCAAAACTGAAATGATCAGAATTGTTTTTGTAAGCCAAATGCAATTAATTTTATAATTCTCGTGTTTTTCAATTCAAGTCTTATTTTACAAGATTTAGCACTTTTTTTTCTTAATTGGCACATACATATTGATTTAATAAAATTCAAACAATACCACAACCCATTAATTCCTTCACAAGTAAAGTTCATATTGACTAATTAGGATAATCAAATATTCACATTAGATTCCTTCTTTTAAAGTTTTATGAGAAATTCTCAAAACGGTGATTTAAGAAATTCATTACTTAAAATATCGAGATTTGCAAAAAAAATGTCAAAATTTTGTACAAACTTGAGGAACGTTACACAACACTGACCTGAAGTTGCCGGAAGCCTGTTTTAGGCAATTGCCATAGCATCTTTTACATAAGTTTGAGTTTAAACATATTGCAATTATGAAAACAATTTTCATTTTAACTAAAAATTGATAATTTTACATCTCTGGTTTACGAGCATAGTTTTATTAAATTTTTCATGTAGGTTATTAGTTGATCATTTTTGAAAAATCGATTTTACTCTTAATTTATCAATTTTAAAATTACCACAAAATCGATGTAAAGTTCTGATTCATCACCACGATAAATTGTTCTGCTATTTAATCGACGTTTCTGCTAGTTTGAAGTCCAAACTTGAAAAACGTCGATTAAAAAATACAAAAAAAATCCTCGTATTCACCGAGCCATGCGCCTGCATGATATCCAATACCATAAGAAAAGTATAGGGTTTGACAATGTATATCGTGTACTTCAAGGTTTCACTTATCCGAGGGGGCCTGCCCCTGACTACCTCAAATAACAGAATAGGGAACTTAATTTCAACAATGATTAAACTCAATGAACTTGTCCAAGAGTCTGGGAGACTAACTTTATTTTATTAAGCATGGAATAAGTTTTGCAATCCTTATGTTTCTTTCTAAAAAAATATAAATATGTTAAATATTCAAAACTAATATAAAAGATTGAAATTTGTTGGTTCTGATCTGGTTCTTGCAAGCTTGATCCATATTTAAGATTTCAGTTTAAATATAGGTTTAAAAACTTCAAAATTCTCAATCTTTAACAAAACAAAAAAAATGCAATTTTATGCAGTTTTTATAGATGTCCATTAAACCGCTGCAAGCTTTGTATGAAAATTTCAAATTTTTGAATTTTTACTCCTCCCAAAACTATTTTTGGTTGTTTTTGCTGCCAGAAAAAGCAATAAAAAATTGGAAGCGATCCATCCAGCCCTCAATTAGCGCAACGAGTTTGAATTTTGTATGGGAATTTATATGGGAAAACAAAAATTTTCATTCAAAAATCGCTGGAGTTGTACTGAAAGTTTCTTAAAATATAAAAATATTCCTTGATTCTTTGAGTACAATTCGTGTGAACAAAGCACGAACCTAAATTGTACCCCAGAAAAGATATTCAATGTTATACAAAAGTTATTTCTTCAAAATGGAAATTTTATTTAATTCAAGCATTTTTGACTTCCTAATTGAAAGCTTTGCATTCGTAGGATGAGAACAAAAATTCTCAAAAAAACTGCTTTGCATAGCCAGAATTTTCATTGATTTAACCTTTGCAAAAACATTTCATGAAATTATCAAAAGCTCTAGCAAGCGAATTCAGCCCTTTTTAAATGCTTTTCAATGGATTCATAATTTTTATTTTAAAATGTTTTTAACTTTTTTTTATGAAATTCTTAGCTGCTTGTCATGTTAGCAAAAAATGAAGCTTAAGAATAGTTAAAACCAAAAATCAAATATCGACTTCATTTCAAGCTTATTTGAATTTTCTGGACGATTTAATGTGCAAAAATTTCTTCTTCCTTACAAATTTCCATACAAAATTGAAACGAGTTGCGCTGATTTAGGAATCAACCAAATCATCTCAAATTTTGCCCTGATGCTTGGTGGCTCAAAAAGCATCGAAAAAACATATGGGAGCATAAAGTCATTTTTTGCAGCGGTCTAATGTACATGTTTCTTTATCAGCAAATATTATTCTTTAAAGATCAATTTCATAGTTAAAATTCTGTGAATAACTTCCTCAAATTAAAAAAAGTATAAATGTTCAACAAATTTTGTTTAAAAATTTGAAATATTGAAACTAAATTAACAAGTAAATTTATCAGTTTGCTATCGATTGGATTCCTCAAAGAAATAGTTGTTTTGACATTTTTATCTTGATTATAAAACAAAATCAGAATCTGAATTCGGAATCCAGATTCTAAATCTTTATTCTGAACCAGAATTCTTATCTTGTATTGCCATTTTTTCCGATTTAAATTGCAATTTCAGAAATGCATAAAAAAATATGAGTTAGGAATCTTAGTTCCAGATCAGAGTTTAAAATATGAGATTCAATGATGAATCTTAAATTTGAATTTCGAAGTTCTGATATCCAATCTTTTTTTTTTTAAACCGAATTGTTAAACTGTATTAAAAAATTAATTTTGAATAATGAATCTGATTCTGAGTTTTCAATATGCGAATGGCATCTTGAAGGCATTTTTATTTTGTATAATATTTCTTTTAAATTTTTTTTAGAACTAAAAATTTGAAGCGCTGAATAGATTATTTTGCTTGTTTATTTTTGGACCCTCATGGGGAGAGGGGGTTCACAATGAGCTCAAAAAAAAAAATAAATCCAATATTATCTTATTTCCTTTGAAATCTTGACCTAATATTTACCTATATCTTTCTTTATTTTCTCGTTATTACCTTGAATCACCTAAGACTCTCGTAATATTTTTATTTTTAACATCAAAGTATTGAAATGAAGTTCAAATTTAGAGAGAGAAGAAAATTTGGAAAAATAACATTTAAAAAAATTCAAATAAAAAAAATATACAAATATAAATAACAGCCCACTGCACTGTGATCAAAATCATAAGACATTATTTCTCTAGCTATTTAAGGTGAGGCTCGAGCTATGAAAGGTTCAAAAGTTCACATAAAAGTTAAATAAATCTGACTTTCCGATTATCCAAAAATAATCCAGTAAGTTTTATTCACTCAACGACCAGGGTTGCCAATGTGCCCGATTTTTCAGGATTTGCAAGATTTTTTTAATCCCATCGTGATAACCTGATAAGCCCCCGTTTTTCTTAATTTTTGGAAATATTTCCGAATTTTCATTATTATTTTTTTATATTTTTTATTTTTAAATTGAGAGCCAGAGATGGGTATTGACTCTTTTTTGGAAAAATAAATCCATCTGTGTAAGTTGAAATTTCAGGGAATAGATTAGATGAAGAAACAAGCGAAAAAATTCGCCTTGTCCCCCGGCAGGACTTGAATCCACATCTTGCGCCTCTTCGAAGCCCATGATTTTCCATTCTACTACAGGAGACAATCTGAAGTATGAATGTTATACTGGTCGAGTGTCGAAATCTATCGGAATGAAGGGAATTGATCTCCCATGTGATCTTCATCATTTTCGGTGTCTATTTCTATTCCCCTCATTTCATCTTATGGTAGTTGAACTCATGTTTGGATATTTTAAGCACGGCAAGATTTGAATTGACCTTCCTTGCACAGTTGGATTCATTTTTTTGAAAAAAAAAACAGAGAAAACTATATGTTTTCAAAATCATTTTAAACTAATTCCATCCTAAAGCGTTAATATGATAATTTTAAGTGTATGAAGGGTTGTAAGTTTTTTGTGGCGTACTCAAATTAGAAACAAATTTAAGACCCCAATGAATTCATGAAACGCTTCTTGAAAGCCCTGACAAAAAAAAACTTCCTTTAGAGGTCTAGATATTGTATAGATTGTAGAGATACAATTTGAAGAAAGCTTATGTTAAAAGCTGTATGATGGACATAAGGATATACTAATTTTTTAAATTTTTTTTAAGAATAATAGTGGCAAAAAGTAAAAAAAGAGGCGATAATTGATCATCTGCCAAAATTGTTTCATTCACTGGTGAAACATTTTGAACAGTCGATGAGAAATCGGACGTAATTTTACACGTTCTGGCATCATTAAATTCTCAAAATACGAAACACCGATTTTGTGACGATTTTTTTCTGAGCTGCTTGTTTTTACTTTACTGTTTGTCAATCTGCATTTAATCTGATTATTCTTAGGGCTACTTTCCGCTGGATTTTGAGTCTGTAAATGCAATATTTATGCAATTAAATTATATTCACAAGAAAGGTTATTTCATAACGATTTTGAAATTATTGCTGCGATGTTTCTCAAAAATATGTGAGGCAATTTCATATACACCCATCGAATATATAAGTTAACCTCTCTATGTGAAAATATAAACTTAATTTCTGAACTTCATTTTGTTTTCAAAATTCGAATGTTTTTTTTAACGAGCTTTGAAAATGATTTTCAGTACGGAAATTTTTTTTTTTTTGCTAAATATAAGCTCTGGTATTTAATTTGGAATTCGAACCTTATTTCTTATAGCTGATTCGAAACAAATGACAAATTTAAGGGAGATTTATGTTGTTAATTTTTTTTATCCTCTATTAATACATTGTTTATAAAATTATATTTTCTCATCCCAACCGTAGATGGAGAATTTACACCATCGAACAGAAAAACGAACTGGTGAAATTTTATTTAATTTCTGTTGTGAATGAAAAAACGAAGGGACGATATGGCCCTAGTATTATTTCAACCTTTTAGAGTATGAGCAAACATTTTCCACGAGCGTTCATAGTCTATGGATAAGTTCTTAGGACAAATTTGCTTGAATACGTAGAGCGATTTTTTGTTCTTCATACTTTTTTTTTTTTAATTTGGTTTATAGGTACTTTTTTATAAAGGACTTTTTTCTTGGCTGCTGATGCTGCTGAATTGGCATTCTTAAATTCATATCAACTGTTTTTATGACCTTTTTTGGAGCCATGATGAGAACGCTATTCTTGAGAAATAGAAAATTTTAATTAATTGAATGTTGTTCTCATTTCTGGAAGTTATTTAAGGATAAAGCCCACACCATGATGAATGATTGAACTGCCAATCCAAAGTTCATTAAAATTGTTAACACCAAAAACAAAGTGTACAAAATGCAATGAACTCTCATCTTAAAGTAAGTAAAGTAAGTAAGTAACGTAGTAAATCATCGAATCGAATCGAGAGATACCAATAAAAGTGGGTCTTAAACTCCTAATATATGATATTACTATGATCAAGAGCTAAAACTTTTTTGTTAATTAGACAAAAGAAATCATAAATTCGGCTTTTTATTTAAGCCTAATTTATTTTGATTTTTTTCTATACATGGTTTTCAGAATATTGTAAAAAAAATGTTGGCAACCCTGTAAACAACATTTTTTCTGACAAAGATGTTTTTTTTTCGATCAGCTGAACGTAGCAAGTGTGTTGCCATGTTCCCTTTAGCAAAAAATTAGATCTGATAAAAATATTAGAGTTGCCTGAATATTTTCAGCACGTTTTCGAGTCGGACACCTCCGAGCTATTTTATCTAAAAACCTGCCAAAAATTCAGGAATTCGATCCCAAAATTGTCGACAAAAAAACTGGGCAATATCTAGGAAAATTTGATCAAAAAGTAGAAATAACTGAAGAAAAATCAATAAAAAATATTGAAATTTATTTTTATCAAAACACATAACTGATTTTAAATTTCAAAAATTTATTTTTAAAGAACTTGCTAAATACATTTCGTTTTAGACGCATTCGAAACATTTTTGAAATGCCTTTTTGTTAAATCTAGCAAATAAAATGAATAAATCCGGTCAAAATCCGGGATTATTTTCAATAAAATCCGAGCAACTGAGCCGGACCGGACTTTTTTCCAAATTTTGTATTAAATATCTGAGCAAACCCGGATAAAACCTGGCAATCTGAGCAAGCCAGATAAATTTTTTAACAAAATAAAAGTGATGATTTTACTATTGAACCGATGAAAAATTCACATCACAATACACGTTGAGAATTCTTAAAAATTTCACGCTTTGACATCCCCTTCCAAAGCATTTGACCGATCGTAAACTTTTTAGACAGAACCATAAAATCAGTGTTTTGCTGGCTCATGTATGATGGTAATTTCAATTTCAAAATTTAAATTGGGTATGTACGCATTTTGAGCAACAATTAAGCTGCCAACTGTGGCCTAGAGGATAGCATTTGAGTCTTCTAAGCAAGAGGTCACGGCATACATAGTTTGTTTCTGTGGGTTTTTGATGTTAGCATGAGTCAGATGCTTGCCATTACCTATATCCATGAAGTAAAATTATGATTTCTTCAAAGAAACCTGAAGTTTTGATGATATCCTGTTTGCCCGACCCTTTTTCGTGGTCTGACCTTCCTCAATTTTTACGTTGGATTTTCGTCAAGTCAAATACTAGCCTATGATAATTCTATGATTTTCAAGGTTCTGCGTTTTTATATCAGTTTGAGGACTAATGATGCGTTCTTAATTTTTCCACAGATAAAATTTGAACCGTCACAAACTGAAATAAAAATAAATGAATTGTAGTTTCCAAAGCATAACGAACAGGAAAAATATCACTTTTATTTCAGTTTCGGCTTTCCTTCTATGAAATTGAGCGACTGTTACCTACAGCAAGTTAATTAAGCTTTCAAATTGTTTTGTCTCTAATGGCCGATGTTTTAAGATGGCTGCACACTTCAGCATCAATCAAAATCGACCCATGACGGCGGAAAGTGAAATGCCACTCTCTGAACCGGTACGAAATTGAGTGCTGAAAACCTGCCAGTCGGCATCCGAAAAAAAGGTTACTTATGATAAAACATCAATGCTCGACTTTTTGGTTGCCGGTTGTTGCATAATTTCATTCGTTATCTGTGCAGTTGCTGCTGCTCTCTTTACACACTTACGACGAGTTCACAGTTGGGTTCGCGTCATCAGCAACAAGATCAAAATCAACATCGCCGCGTCGTGATCAACCACCCATCAGCTGTGATGAATGGATGAAATGGGCGGCGGCACACATTTCACACAAATACATAAACACACAATCAAACCAGCGCGCAATCAGCAGTGCATCACAACTCCAAGAGGTGTTGTGATGCGATTTATATCCATATGAGCGAATGTTTCGGTTTCGTTTTTTTTTATTTCATCTTACTTTAAAATTTTTCGTTTGCTTTCTACCTTTGCCACATTTTTAAATTCATTTGCCAGCGGATTAATTGGCGTGCCGGTGTTGCCTTTTTCGTTGAGCCGAGTTTGCCCGGTAAAGCGGATTATGCGGTGGCTTTTTGTTGTTTGAATAAATTCATTTGCTGCAATCACACAGCAGCAGCACAGCTGACGCGCAAATATGATTCGCGAGGAAGATTAGGCGCGTGAGTGCGCCTCTTCTCGATCATTGGCGCACGGTGGGATTCGAACATATGTACACGTTCACTTTGGAGTTAAGAGCAGTAGATTAAAGATTCGCAATTAAGTCCAAGGATTTTGGCGGTCGAATCCAAATTTTCGATTAAAAGCCAATTAAATAACAATTAGTAAGTGAAAACTCAAGCAATTGAAGGTTCCTTCAATTGAAATGATGACTATTGAAGGATAATTCCTTCAAGGAAGTGAGTGACTTTCGAACTTCAAATAACTAGAAAGCATGAAGGTTGATTGAGCTTGATGACAGCAATGCTTATTCATAATAAAGTTTATTTTATGAAGCAGGGATTAAAAATACAATCCTAATAAGAGGATTTGAATTCATCTGTTCCAATTTTTTTTTCACATGAGCTTTTTTTTTACTTTTATGTTCTCTATAGTCTATTTTTACAGTTAATTAATAAAATATAAGTTTCCAGTCACTCGTTGGCCTGTGATCGAATTTTTGATCGAAGACTGCTCCCTAGTTTCAGCAGTTTCAGCACAGACTAATTTTCGATAATTTTAACCATTTTTTCTCCAGTCTTTTTCGAAGTTTTCGATAGAACCACAGGCTTCTCGTGTTTTCTCAAATACGATTTGGTAAGGGCCCAAAAAGTTTCAATCGGTCTCGCTTGATGATAATTTGGCAGATTCATCTTCTCCGATACGATCTGGACTTAGTTGGAATTTTACCAAGCCATCGTGTTTTTTAGCAGTGAACTGATTGAAAATCCGGCCAAAAAAGTACTGAATTATCATGCTTGTGGACCATGGAGAACAGGCAACGGTTCAGGCTCTTTTAGGCGTAAACAGCAATATTCATTGACACAGAAGTCGCGAATGGTTAGGAAAGCATGCCAGACTCACATGGCTTGCAAACCATTGCTTGTTTACAAATTTTTTTGACCATAATTGATGTCTCCGTCTTGTCATTGCTTCGGCCACACCGGATTTCTACACAGCAGTTGATCATATAATTTACAAACAAAGGTGTGCCGAAGGCAGCTTGTTCCTTACTCCACTTCAGCTGCATCTGTTTCTTATATGTCTTAGGTACGATGGATGGTGCTTAGAAGGAATTGCACTTTTTCGATCACATTCCGAGCTGGGGCAGTCTTCTTGCTGGCGTAAGCACGCATGATGTTTTGGTTCAAAGTTTTGTCCACCGGATCGATTTACCGCCCAGATATGTTTTTGTCCACGAGGCTGCTTTCCTCTTTAAATTCCCGAATTGCATTTCGGACCGCTCCAATTCTTATTTCTCTTATTTTTGTGAACTAACTCATCTAATGTTCAGGATGGTAGACCATTTGTTCACGATACTATGCAGTAAACAGAGTATTAAATTGAATTGTAAACAACTACAAACAGCGGAACTCAGCTGTTTCAAATCATGCTTTTACACAAAGAAACATTCTGTATCAAAAACAGTGAACTAATTTTTTATATTGATCCACATTCCATAATGAAGCCCAATTTTCTGAAAGTTATACTACTCGTAGGTTTGACGAAAACAGCTTAAGGCTTAACTTTGGCTTCTTCTGCTTCTTATATGTATTTAGACTAAGATTGCCAGATTTTTTTCTGCACGTATCCGTTCCGGACAAACCGGGCAATTTTATATAAAATCTGGCAAAAACCGGGCATCCGATTACAAAAGTGAAGACCATAAACCTGGGCAATATCTGAGCAAATTTTTTCAAAAACCAGAAATTATTCAACAAGAATTTCCTTTTTTAGTCGATTGTTTTTTTTTACGTTTAATTTTCTTAAGTGAATAAATCCGGGAAAAATCCGGGCATTTTTCAATGAAATCCGGGGAACCGGGCCTGACCGGACTGTTCCCAAATTTTGAATTATATATCCAAGCAAACTCGGATTAAACCAGGCAATCTGGCAACCTTTATTCAGACCCAATCTTACATGGACACGAAAAACGGTGCTACAAGAGGATCCCACTTTTTTGTCTTCTCAGTGGCGCACAGTGGGCCAGGAACCACACTTTTGCGGTCAAAATTGACTGCAGGCCAGAGGCTTCATTGTAGCTCATCGGTGTCTTCGACAAAGTTACTCTACTATATTTGCGCTATCTATTGATGGATTTGAATTAGTTCTATTTTTATCCGCAAGGTGGCGCAAAAATCTAACTTTTTACAGGTGCAAGATACAGGCATGGTTTTTTCTACAAAGTTGTTTATAATACCTTTAACATTAACTTCGTAGAACATTATTAAGCTCTATGTTGTGAACTTACCTTGCAAAAATAATAATTTATGAAAACCTTGCAAAAAATGGTTATTTTCACCTATATTCGTTTTTAGCTATACTATACTTCAAATTTCCACAGTATTTGATTGGAATAGACTCAAATGAGATATTCTAGTGGAAAACTTTTTCGGTTCGCAGATTTTTACTGTCAAAATCGCAAAAAATAAGTTAAAATTACACATTTTTCAAATTTCAATAACTTGCTTGCGAGCAGTTTGGCGTACCTCCTTTTTTGAGAAGTGACAGTTGTGAGTATGATTTAAATGCATTTAAAAAATGTCGGTGAGTTCTCGTGGGTTCCTTGCCAAATGATTAAAAAAGTTGGTAAATTTTCAATACAAATTCACACATTTTAAGACCTTTTTCAAAGAAAACAGTCGATTTTGACCGCAAAAGTGTGGTTCCTGGCCCACTGTGTGGCGTAAGCACGCATGGCTCTCCGATTCAAAGTTCTGTCCACCGGACCCATTTTCCGGCCAGATTTTTTGTCCACAAAGCTGTTTTCCTTTCTATATTTTCAAATCGATATTCAAACCTCTCTTAAGCTTACTTTTTCCGTTTTCGCCAACCGACTCCGCGAAATGTTGAGAATAGAACACCATCTGTGCACAAAATTTTTGCGCTTTTCCGAGAAACTGCTTCACATTTTTATTTTTAAATAATGAAAAGTGAAGCTCACGATATAAATAGTTTTCAGTGAAACTATTAACAACAACATCCAGCAGAAATCAGCTATTTAAACGTCATCCGGAACAGCGATGGAAACGAAATGATTTCGATTCGATCAACGTTTAGTTGCAACGTCGCAAGATCTCGGTATGTTACAAACCAAGAGCGAACTCAATCCCGTCGGCAGCTGAATCGAGTTGGCATGATGATGGTTGAATACCTACATGCAACATTTTGGGAGTGATGTAGCTCCGAGAAGGATGCTACTCTCTATGCTCGGACTTGAATAAATTCCTACGTACGCGTCGCTCGCGTAGAGTGAGTGTCACTCTTGCAGACGATTGGACCCAATCGCAAGTTGTAACACACCGTGATCGGGGAAACTCGAGACTTGTACACTTTGGGATTTCCTACATCTTGTTGCAACCACTCCCAAAGTTCGGCACTTGTTGGTTAGGTAGGATGGCTAGGATTTGTTTTGCTCTCGAGTTACCCAACTGCCCGGGTATGGATAGATACAAAAAAAAACATACGCACGGGCGTTGTTCTATGAGAAATTTGTTTGGAACTTTTTAAATCTTCCCATGCCGTTTGCAAAGTTTCCGTTAAAACTGATGTCGTTTTTTTATTTTATTCGTAGTTTGTAGTCGTTCCACTTGCTATAGAATGTGTTCAATATGTATGATGTTAGATTTATTGGGTACGTAATTTATTCTTGTTTCTCAACATTTAAAAACTGGTTCAATATGTTTTAGTAAATTAGCCGAAGCTGGCTTTGAAAAGAGTACCAAAAAAGAATCACTTTAATAAATGCAAATAACTTTAGACAGTCTTATTGTATTAAACTGATTTTACAATAATTGTAATTGTTAAGAACAAATTTATACTAAGGTGCATAAATGGGCGAGGGTTCAACGGAAATTTTGACCGCTATTTCAGAAAATTTGGTTAGAAAAAATTCAGACAAAAAATCCATTCATTGCTTTGCTTCACTGTATCTCATTTAATTTAAAATTTTGTCTATTTTATTGGTTTACCAAGTTTGCCAATGTTGTGATTTTTTTAAATTTTTTCAATAGGTTATATTTCCTCTATTTTATCAATGCTGTCAATTTAGTCAGTTTGTTTACTTTTGTATTTTTTTTTCAATTGATTCCATTTTGCGAAATCGGCCAATATGTATTATCAAAGCAGTTTATTTTGTCCATTTTTTTTTCAAATTCATTCAACTAATTAATTTGGTCATTCTGATGGTTTCTTAATTCATGGTCATTTTTAAGTTCTAATATTTTTGTCATTTTTAAAATTGTTGTCAATTTTCACAATTGGGTCAATTTTGTAACTTTGTAAACTATGAAAAAAATATCAATTTGTCTATTTTGTCTTTTGTAATTCTTGAATTTTTTTCTTCAAATTTTTACGATTATGTTAATTTTGTCAATTATGGAAGTTTTGTCAGTTTTTATTTTCTTCTACATTTTGAGCATTTTGTTGAATTTTTTAAATATGACCCATTCCAGCATGTGGTCACAACGTTTGCAACGTTCATATCACACATTAAAGAAAAACATACCTCTAAGTGAAGAATTTAATTTGCTACAACATGAAATCAAAAGAATTTTTCTTGAACAAATAGTTATCCAAATTTTTGCAAAAGAAATCGTAACGTCACAACGCGTAACTTTTTCCACTTTTCAGTTTTTTAATAAAACCGCATTTTCTGCTCTTCTCTCCGATCAAATTTTAATGAAAATTTCAGAAAAGTATCGATTCATTATAATCAACGAATCTCTGTAGTACCCCAAGGCCCCATTTCGATAAGGGTTATGGTAAAAAAAGATAGTGTGTTCGAAATTAGACGCTCATATACCTATCTAAAAGCTTAATAACTGTTTTATGATAACTCTAATCGAAATGCGTTCTTAAGATGAAATATTGTCATAATTAAAGCTTAAAACATTCAGGTTAAAAGACAAATCGGTTGATAAAGCTCAAATTTATTGGTGAAAAACTGTTTTTTTGTTCTTTCCGAACAAAATCCACGTAATTCTATACAAACTTTAGGTTTCCATAATATACTCTGGCCCTAATTTTGCATGGAACCCTGTGCTAGTGCCTTCATTTTATTGTTTTGTTATACCTTCAAAAGTCTCTCCGTGGGATTTAATGTGAATACGGGGCTCGATTTGGATTTTCTAGTAATATTCTTTGAGTTTGAAGTTTCAATAATGGACAGTTAAACAAAAAAAATATATATATGAGAAATTTATTTTCCATAAAAGTCTTATGAATTTGTTAGAAGGAAAAAATGTATCTATAAAATTTACCATACTTAGTTATTTTGTTTGAACATAGTGTCAGCTAGTAATAGAAGCTATTAGCGCGGTTTTTCATTCTAATATAGAAGATCATGATCTTTTTGCAAGATTTTTATTCAAGCCACAGATAGTCTGCAGTCACAACGCTTAAAAATACATACCTTTATCACCGGTTCTAGAACGTGAAGTTGCTGTAGTTATTCTTAATCTAATATGGGATTGGGATATTTTGGGAAACTTGCCTCTTCTTCAATAGATCCTTTATTAGTAGTTGATGGTAAAGCGCTTAACGTCACAATAAGGGATGAATTGACGCCCTTATCTATGGAAATTCTAACTGAATTGCGCGAATATCAAGATTTAATTGGAGCCAAATACATCTGGCCCGGAAGAAATGGTGCCATTCTGGTCAAACAAACAGAAAATTCAAAACCTGATATAATTAAAACTAAACTCGAAATGAATCGTTATATGAGCATGCATGTCACTCAGCAAGGAAATAACACATCTACGATTCCAAATGAAAGTCCTTCACCCAAACGAAAAAGGAACAATGCTGATCCACGATCAAAATAAGATCTTAAATCTACAACTGTTTGAAACTTTTATATATTTTATTCAATGGATAGTTTAATTAATAGATACCACGAAAATGTAGAAGATTTTAATTTAAGTAGTTTTAATAATGATTCAAGATCCTTTAGAATTTTGCAATGGAATGTACGTAGTATGAATAATTTAGATAAATTTGATTGCATATTACAAACTATTGATCATTTTAATGTTTGTGTCGATGTTATTGTTATTTGTGAAACTTGGTTTGGTAAAGATAACTGTTGTATTTACAACATTCCGGGATATACATCTATTTTCTCTTGCCGTGATCAACCATATGGAGGCCTAGCTATGTATATAAAAACAAATTTGAATTTTAAAACTACTGAAAATATAACTTTTGATGGCTTTCACCGAATAAGTGTCGAAATCTGTACAAGTGGTCAAGTAATTTGTGTTCATGGCGTATATAGACCCCCTGCATTTTCGTTTAACAAGTTTTGTGATCAAATTGAATCTCTTCTAACGTCTGTTGCTGATAATCACTCCTGCTTTATTGTAGGTGATTTAAACGTTCCTGTGAATCTGGTTAATTTGAATACCGTAGCAAAATATAGATCTATCTTAGAATCTTTTGGATACGCTTGTACAAACACATTTCCTACTAGGCCAACAACTCGGAATATTCTAGATCACGTAATATCGAAGCAAATTGACTTAGATCGATTGAAAAATGATACAATCTTTTCTGATGTTAGTGACCATCTACAAATACTCACGTCCTTCAATTTATTAGGTGATAAAAATGTAACAATTCTAAGAAAAGAGATAGTTGACTACGCTAAACTAAACAGCTTATTTGTGAATTATTTAAACAGTATTCAACTACCAGAAAGTGTTGATGAAGGCCTACAAGAAATCACATCAACTTACAATCGCTTTGTGAAAGTTTCTACTCGTACACTTAATAAAAGGGTAAAACTTAAAGGTAATTGCTGTCCGTGGATGACATTTGACCTGTGGACACTCATCAAAATAAAAGATAATTATTTAAAACGATCAAAAAAGCATCCTAATGATAACAATTTGAAAGAGATGTTAATTCATTTAAATAAAAAAGTGAGTGCAAAAAAACAAGAATGTAAAAGGCTCTATTACGAGCGCTTATTAAATAATTCTCCGCATTCTAAGCTCTGGAAAAACATAAATACGCTCTTAGGTAAATCTAAAACGACTTCCTCAATCAACCTTTCAGATGAAAGAGGTGTTATAACCAATAGTACACAGATTTGTGAGAAATTTAACAAACATTTTTCCACAATTGGAAAGAACCTGGCTAAAGAGATTCCAATAGACACTGAAAATGATCATTTGTCTCATATCGCACAGGTAGAAAATACAATCTTCTTACGACCCGCTAATGTAAACGAGGTTCGATTAGTTATTTTTTCACTTAAAAATAAAAAGGGTCATGGACCAGATGGCTTCCCTGTTAATGTCCTAAAAAACAACCATGAAACATTCTCGTACATACTCACACAATATTTTAACCAAATATTAGAGTCAGGAGTTTTCCCGAACTGTCTAAAAATTGCGAAAGTTATCCCTGTTTTTAAGGCTGGCGATTCGCTTGACGTCAATAACTATCGTCCTATCTCGACCTTAAGCGTTTTTAGTAAAGTGTTCGAGAAGCTTCTTGTTAATAGGATTGTAGACTTTCTAAATCAGAACAATATACTCTATAAACTGCAATATGGATTTAGATCAGGCTCGAGCACTCAAATTGCCATCTCAGAATTAGTGGAATCTATCATATGTAAAATAGAGTCAAAAAATGTTGTTGGGGCATTGTTTTTGGATCTCAAAAAAGCTTTCGACACTCTAAATCATGACATATTATTGTCCAAATTGCATAAATACGGGATAAGAGGAACAGCAAATAATATCCTTCGTAGCTACCTAGAAGATCGCAAGCAGTTTGTGGCTATTGAAAATACAAGAAGCGAATTAAGAAATATTGATATCGGTGTACCACAAGGGAGTAATATCGGGCCATTACTTTTCCTCTTATATGTAAATGATTTATGTAACCTTCAACTTAAAGGCACAGCACGTTTATTTGCCGATGATACAGCAATTGTTTTATTCAGAAACTTCACCTGATATTATAATTCAGCACATTGAAGACGACCTAAAACTGCTTTCAAAATATTTCAATTCAAACCTACTTTCACTTAATTATACAAAAACCAAATACATGTTGTTTCGTTCTTCACATAAAAAACTGCCTCGTACTAATGACCCAGCTATGAATGGTAATACGATTGAGAGAGTTAGTTGTTTCAAATACTTAGGAATTTACTTAGATGAAACTCTTTCATGGAATCGTCAAATTGAACACCTGGAAAAAAAAATTACTCCTCTTTGCGGTGTTCTTTGGAAACTGAGAAATTTTGTTCCCCAACATGTTCTCTTTAAATTTTATTTTGCGTTTATTCACTCTCATTTGAACTACCTTGTTATGATATGGGGAAGAGCTTCTTTGTCTCACTTACAGAAACTTCAAACGCTCCAGAATAGATGCTTGAAAAACATCTTAAAACTCCCTTTGTTATTCCCTACCTTTCAGCTATACTCTTTAAGAACGCATAACGTTCTTCCAATATCTGAACTCTGTGATTTGCAAACTGTTATATATATCTATGATAATCTACACTCAACTGAAAATATTCAAAACCTCCATTTTACTACGGGGTTGCGAACTCATAACACTCGCCAGTCAGATTTCTTGCAACGAAGCCGATCCACAACATCATTAGGGCAAAAAAGAATTTCGTTTATTGGACCTACTAAATACAACACCTTACCAACTGATATTAAAAACATAACCAATCGTTCCATGTTCAAAACCAAAGTGATACAGCTTTTGAAAGAAAAATTGAACCATTAAAACAGTCGATCATCAACCAGTCTTTGTTTTGCTTACCTTTTGCATATTTGTAGCGTTAATTTCTAATATTATTATTCTTTAAAAAATTGTTGTTTGTATTTTTATCTTATTAAATTATTGAACATAACTTGATAAAATTAGTAAATATAATTAGTGTAATAGTAAATATAGTATAATGAATCTCTTCAAAGGAAATTATTTTCCATTGAGATTCATATTGTTGTCAATTTAGTTAAATAATACATTTCCTCGCACGACATTAAACAATTTTGTGTTCTCAGCATGATTAAAATTTGCTCGCGTTAACTTTTATTATTCATTGCTGCCAGACATGCTGAGAACAGTAGCGTCCATTACCAGGGGGCTCAATTGAGCCTTTTGGTGTGGGGGAGTGTGGTGGGCCGCTACAAAAAAAAAAAAAAATATCATGTTTCAAAATGTCCTTTTACAATCATTTTGCAATTTTTTATATAAGGTACACCGGGGTAAGTGGGGACGGTTTTTCGTATAGTTCAGCTTTAAAAAATCATTAAAAAATTAGCAGTGGGTCAATTTTGATAAAATCACGTTCAATGTGATTAAGAACATGTTGTTCACAAATGCTGAAGAGATGAGCTTGATAGTTACAAAGCGAAAAAAGTTTTCACGTAAATTGTTATGGACTGCTGGCGTCTTCACTTACCCCGCTTTATGGGGTAAGTGGGGACGGTAGATTTTCCCTTTGATTTCTAAGGAAATTTTCAACAAATTTGTGTTTTTTTTGGTTGAATACGTTACTTTATTGCTCGAACCGTCCGAAATTTTGAGAAAAGTTCATGGTAATATTAATATGGCAGCTTTAAATGATTATTGTGTGTAACCCGATATTATCGAAAATATATACTTATTTTAGAAAAACCAAGTACTTTTCCCAACTTTTCATGATCTGAATGCTTAATATAGCTAAATTGTATTGAATGAAGGATAGAAAATTGAAAAAATGTGTAAACATCAAGTATGTATAAAGCCGTCCACACTTACCCCAGGTAGGGTTTGGTGACAAAATTTTAGATTTTTGCAAATAAACCCTTTTTTCTCAATTTTTAACCGTCGTTCCTTTTCCTAAGTGGTTGTTTCGAATGTAAGGATTGTGTCAATGTAGAGTTTTTCGTCCAGAGTCAGCTAGTTTACGAGAAACTTGCGATTGAAAAAGATGCACATCAACTTCACATCGTAGTTGAAAATAGAAAATTTACAAAAAGTCACCGTAAACATTCGCAATTGTCGGAACCGTATCTCTTTTACAGTTATTGGATAGATTACAAGTAAATTTAACATTCTGCATTAAAAGTTTGAAAAAATAGTTCTCAGTATTGTTTAAATAGCCACCGTCCCCACTTACCCCGGTGTACCTTAGCTAGTTTTTTGACAAAGTTTTGTTTGAAATAAAGAGTAATTGTTGAAATCAGTTAATTTTCATACTAAAGTTCTTAAATTTCAACAACAAAAAACTCAATTCTAAAAAAAGGTAACTATTTTATAATGGGAAATGAAGCTCAAGAAATAGCCATTCTTATGCCGTACAAATTATTTTTAAATAATGAAAAATAAAAATAGGTTCTCAAGTTGAGAGGCGCTTGGAATGGGTCATATTTTTACCTGTTGCTATGGTCATAACACAGAAACTGCCCCACCCCCTCCCACCCACAATCGGAGGGATTTTTTTTCAACAGTACAGCAATAACAC